>NC_059205.1:3711754-3969254 GCF_020615455.1 Coregonus clupeaformis | reverse complement strand
GCGATTTTCACAATTCTATATGTATTGCGATTTGATACTGTGATTTTATTGTGGTTTGATGTTCCAAACATATTGCTCACTACATGCTGCAGGGAGACAAGACAGAGCAAGTTTTGATATGTCAGGGAAATAAAACTGCTGAAAACATGTTGGCTCACTATTTTAAAAGACGACAGAGAGCAAGGTATAGGCTGAAAAACACTAGTTTTGGCGCAGGTACAGCCGACTTGAGCTAGCTAACGCTATGTAGCAAAAAAATTGATATATACAGTGGGGAAAAAAAGTATTTAGTCAGCCACCAATTGTGCAAGTTCTCCCACTTAAAAAGATGAGAGAGGCCTGTCATTTTCATCATAGGTACACGTCAACTATGACAGACAAATTGAGAGAAAAAAATCCTGAAAATCACATTGTAGGATTTTTAATGAATTTATTTGCAAATTATGGTGGAAAATAAGTATTTGGTCACCTACAAACAAGCAAGATTTCTGGCTCTCACAGACCTGTAACTTCTTCTTTAAGAGGCTCCTCTGTCCTCCACTCGTTACCTGTATTAATGGCACCTGTTTGAACTTGTTATCAGTATAAAAGACACCTGTCCGCAACCTCAAACAGTCACACTCCAAACTCCACTATGGCCAAGACCAAAGAGCTGTCAAAGGACACCAGAAACAAAATGGTAGACCTGTACCAGGCTGGGAAGACTGAATCTGCAATAGGTAAGCAGCTTGGTTTGAAGAAATCAACTGTGGGAGCAATTATTAGGAAATGGAAGACATACAAGACCACTGATAATCTCCCCTCGATCTGGGGCTCCACGAAGATCTCACCCCGTGGGGTCAAAATGATCACAAGAACGGTGAGCAAAATCCCAGAACCACACGGGGGGACCTAGTGAATGACCTGCAGAGAGCTGGGACCAAAGTAACAAAGCCTACCATCAGTAACACACTACGCGCCAGGGACTCAAATCCTGCAGTGCCAGACGTGTCCCCCTGCTTAAGCCAGTACATGTCCAGGCCCATCTGAAGTTTGCTAGAGTGCATTTGGATTATCCAGAAGAGGATTGGGAGAATGTCATATGGTCAGATGAAACCAAAATATAGCTTTTTGGTAAAAACTCAACTCAGTCGTGTTTGGAGGACAAAGAATGCTGAGTTGCATCCAAAGAACACCATACCTACTGTGAGCATGGGGGTAGAAACATCATGCTTTGGGGCGGTTTTTTCTGCAAAGGGACCAGGACGACTGATCCGTGTAAAGGAAAGAATGAATGGGGCCATGTATCGTGAGATTTTGAGTGCAAAACCTCCTTCCATCAGCAAGGGCATTGAAGATGAAACGTGGCTGGGTCTTTCAGCATGACAATGATCCCAAACACATCGCCCGGGCAACGAAGAGTGGCTTCGTAAGAAGCATTTCAAGGTCCTGGAGTGGCCTAGCCAGTCTCCAGATCTCAACCCCATAGAAAATCTTTGGAGGGAGTTGAAAGTCCGTGTTGCCCAGCGACAGCCCCCAAAACATCACTGCTCTTGAGGGAGATCTGCATGGAGGAATGGGCCAAAATACCAGCAACAGTGTGTGAAAACCTTGTGAAGACTTACAGAAAACGTTTGACCGGTGTCATTGCCAACAAAGGGTATATAACAAAGTATTGAGAAACTTTTGTTATTGACCAAATACTTATTTTCCACCATAATTTGCAAATAAATAAAAAAATCCTACAATGTGATTTTCTGGATTTTTTTCTTCTCATTTTGTCTGTCATAGTTGACGTGTACCTATGATGAAAATTACAGGCCTCTCTCATCTTTTTAAGTGGGAGAACTTGCACAATTGGTGGCTGACTAAATACTTTTTTTCCCCACTGTATTTGTTTTTACAAATTGATAGTAAGTGTCGATAGAATATCGTCCAAAATAATATTGCGATATATAACTGTATTGATATTTCCCCCATCCCTAACATTAGGCCTACTTTGGCCTACTATCAAAGTTGGTCGTGTCGGTGGCTGCAACATGTCTCTTCATGACAGAAAACACAACCATCTGTTCTTGGCACACATAAAACCACAGTGATCATGACACCCTGATGAGTGATGGGGTCAGAGTGAGTAAGCAGAGGTGGTCTAAGCTGAGAGCTCAGCAGGGGGCCAACTGCCAACTTCAACAAGCATCAATATCTAATGAGGTAAAAGCTGGAGGGGTGGAACTTGTTCTCGGATGTTAATTTATGCATGGAGTCCAGATTAGCTAGGTTAGTCCAGATTAGCTAGGTTAGTCCAGATTAGCTAGGTTAGTCCAGATTAGCTAGGTTAGTCCAGATTAGCTAGGTTAGTCCAGATTAGCTAGGTTAGTCCAGATTAGCTAGGTTAGTCCAGATTAGCTAGGTTAGACTCTGTGTGAAAGGCAGTGTTGAATAGATCTTCAGAGAAAGTGCTTTTATAAATTAGTAGGAGTTTGTGACAGTGGGGTCTTAAGAATGCCCTCAAGTGGAGTCCACCAGTCAGTCCACCAGTCAGTCCACCAGTCAGTCAGTCAGTCCACCAGTCAGTCAGTCAGTCCACCAGTCAGTCAGTCAGTTCACCAGTCAGTCAGTCAGTCCACCAGTCAGTCAGTCCACCAGTCAGTCAGTCAGTCCACCAGTCAGTCAGTCAGTCCACCAGTCAGTCAGTCAGTCCACCAGTCAGTCAGTCCACCAGTCAGTTGGTCACCAGTCAGTCAGTCCACCAGTCGGTCGGTCAGTTCACCGGTCAGTCAGTCAGTCCACCAGTCAGTCAGTCCACCAGTCAGTCAGTCAGTCCACCAGTCAGTCAGTCCACCAGTCAGTTGGTCCACCAGTCAGTCAGTCCACCAGTCAGTCAGTCAGTTCACCAGTCAGTCAGTCAGTTCACCAGTCAGTCAGTCAGTCCACCAGTCAGTCAGTCAGTCCACCAGTCAGTCAGTCAGTTCACCAGTCAGTCAATCCACCAGTCAGTCAGTCAGTCCACCAGTCAGTCAGTCAGTCCACCAGTCAGTCAGTCCACCAGTCAGTCAGTCAGTCAGTCCACCAGTCAGTCAGTCAGTCCACCAGTCAGTCAGTCAGTCCACCAGTCAGTCCACCAGTCAGTCAGTCAGTTCACCAGTCAGTCAGTCAGTTCAGCAGTCAGTCAGTCAGTTCACCAGTCAGTCAGTTAGTTCACCAGTCAGTCAGTTCACCAGTCAGTCAGTCAGTCCTCCAGTCAGTCAGTTCACCAGTCAGTCAGTCAGTCCACCAGTCAGTCAGTCAGTCCACCAGTCAGTCAGTTCACCAGTCAGTCAGTTCAACAGTCAGTCAGTCAGTTCACCAGTCAGTCAGTCCACAAGTCAGTCAGTCAGTCCACAAGTCAGTCAGTCAGTCCACCAGTCAGTCAGTCAGTCCACCAGTCAGTCAGTTCAACAGTCAGTCAGTCAGTTCAACAGGCAGTCAGTCAGTCAGTCCGCCAGTCAGTCAGTCAGTCCACCAGTCAGTCAGTCCACCAGTCAGTCAGTCAGTCCACCAGTCAGTCAGTCAGTCCACCAGTCAGTCAGTCAGTCCGTCCACCAGTCAGTCAGTCCACCAGTCAGTCAGTCAGTTCACCAGTCAGTCAGTTCACCAGTCAGTCAGTCAGTTCACCAGTCAGTCAGTTCACCAGTCAGTCAGTCAGTTCACCAGTCAGTCAGTCAGTTCACCGGTCTGTCAGTCCACCGGTCAGTCAGTTCACCAGTCAGTCAGTCCACCAGTCAGTCAGTCAGTCCACCAGTCAGTCAGTCAGTCCACCAGTCAGTCAGTCAGTTCAGCAGTCAGTCAGTCAGTCCACCAGTCAGTCAGTCAGTTCACCAGTCAGTCAGTCAGTCCACCAGTCAGTCAGTCAGTCAGTCCACCAGTCAGTCAGTCAGTCCACCAGTCAGTCAGTCAGTCCACCAGTCAGTCAGTCAGTTCACCAGTCAGTCAGTCAGTTCATCAGTCAGTCAGTCAGTCAGTCCACCAGTCAGTCAGTCAGTCAGTTCACCAGTCAGTCAGTCAGTCAGTCCACCAGTCAGTCAGTCAGTCAGTCCACCAGTCAGTCCACCAGTCAGTCAGTCAGTTCACCAGTCAGTCAGTCAGTTCACCAGTCAGTCAGTTCACCAGTCAGTCAGTCAGTCCACCAGTCAGTCAGTTCACCAGTCAGTCAGTCAGTCCACCAGTCAGTCAGTCAGTCCACCAGTCAGTCAGTTCACCAGTCAGTCAGTTCAACAGTCAGTCAGTCAGTTCACCAGTCAGTCAGTCCACAAGTCAGTCAGTCAGTCCACAAGTCAGTCAGTCAGTCAGTCCACCAGTCAGTCAGTCAGTCCACCAGTCAGTCGGTCGGTCAGTCAGTTCAACAGTCAGTCGGTCAGTCAGTTCAACAGTCAGTCAGTCAGTCAGTCCACCAGTCAGTCAGTCAGTCCACCAGTCAGTCAGTCCACCAGTCAGTCAGTCCACCAGTCAGTCAGTCAGTCCGTCCACCAGTCAGTCAGTCCACCAGTCAGTCAGTCAGTTCACCAGTCAGTCAGTTCACCAGTCAGTCAGTCAGTTCACCAGTCAGTCAGTCAGTCAGTTCACCAGTCAGTCAGTCAGTTCACCAGTCAGTCAGTCAGTCAGTTCACCAGTCAGTCAGTCAGTTCACCAGTCAGTCAGTCAGTTCACCAGTCGGTCAGTCCACCAGTCGGTCAGTCAGTCCACCCGGTCAGTCAGTTCACAGTCAGTCAGTCAGTCCACCAGTCGGTCGGTCAGTCCACCAGTCAGTCGGTCGGTTCACCCAGTCAGTCAGTCAGTCGGTTCACCAGTCAGTCAGTCAGTTCACCAGTCAGTCAGTCGGTCGGTTCACCAGTCAGTCAGTCAGTCAGTTCACCAGTCAGTCAGTCAGTCCACCAGTCAGTCAGTCCCGTCAGTCGGTCAGTCCAGTGGTCAGTCAGTCCACCAGTCGTCAGTCAGTTCACCAGTCAGTCGGTCAGTTCACCAGTCAGTCGGTCAGTCCATCCAGTCCAGTCAGTCGGTCCAGGGTCAGTGTCAGTCCACCAGTCGGTCAGTCCCAGTCGGTCAGTCAGTCCACCAGTCAGTCAGTCAGTCCACCAGTCAGTCAGTCAGTCACCAGTAACCAGTCAGTCAGTCAGTCCACCAGTTGCGTCAGTCCACCAGTCAGTCAGTCAGTTCACCAGTCAGTCAGTCAGTCCACCAGTCAGTCAGTTCACCAGTCAGTCAGTCAGTCCACCAGTCAGTCAGTCAGTCCACCAGTCAGTCAGTCAGTTCACCAGTCAGTCGGTTCAACAGTCAGTCAGTCAGTTCACCAGTCGGTCAGTCCACAAGTCGGTCGGTCAGTCCACAAGTCAGTCAGTCGGTCAGTCCACCAGTCGGTCAGTCAGTCCACCAGTCGGTCGGTCGGTCAGTCAGTTCAACAGTCGGTCAGTCAGTTCAACAGTCGGTCAGTCAGTCGGTCCACGCAGTCAGTCAGTCAGTCCACCAGTCAGTCGGTCCGGTCAGTCAGTCCAGTCAGTCAGTCCACCGGTCAGTCAGTCAGTCCGTCCCACCAGTCAGTCGGTCCACCAGTCAGTCAGTCAGTTCACCAGTCGGTCAGTTCACCAGTCGGTCAGTCAGTTCACCAGTCGGTCAGTCAGTCGGTTCACCCAGTCAGTCAGTCAGTCAGTTCACCAGTCAGTCAGTCGGTTCACCAGTCGGTCAGTCAGTCAGTTCACCAGTCAGTCAGTCAGTTCACCAGTCAGTCAGTCAGTCAGTTCACCAGTCAGTCAGTCAGTTCACCAGTCAGTCAGTCAGTCAGTTCACCAGTCAGTCAGTCAGTCAGTTCACCAGTCAGTCAGTCAGTCCACCAGTCAGTCAGTCAGTCCACCAGTCAGTCAGTCAGTCCACCAGTCAGTCAGTTCACCAGTCAGTCAGTCAGTCCACCAGTCAGTCAGTCAGTTCACCAGTCAGTCAGTTCACCAGTCAGTCAGTCAGTCCACCAGTCAGTCAGTCAGTCCACCAGTCAGTCAGTCAGTCCACCAGTCAGTCAGTCAGTCCACCAGTCAGTCAGTCAGTCCACCGGTCAGTCGGTCAGTCGGTCCACCAGTCAGTCGGTCGGTCCACCAGTCAGTCAGTCAGTCCACCAGTCGGTCAGTCAGTCCACCAGTCAGTCAGTCCACCAGTCGGTCAGTCGGTCCACCAGTCGGTCAGTCCACCAGTCAGTCAGTCGGTCCGTTCCACCAGTCAGTCAGTCTCACCAGTCAGTCAGTCAGTTCACCAGTCAGTCAGTTCACCAGTCAGTCAGTCAGTTCACCAGTCAGTCGGTCAGTCAGTTCACCAGTCAGTCGGTCGTTCACCAGTCAGTCAGTCCACCAGTCAGTCAGTCAGTCCACCAGTCAGTCAGTCAGTCCACCCAGTCAGTCAGTTCACCAGTCAGTCAGTCAGTCCACCAGTCGGTCAGTTCACCAGTCGTCGGTTCGCGGTCAGTCGGTCAGTCCACCAGTCAGTCGGTCAGTCCACCCGGTCAGTCAGTCGGTCCACCAGTCGGTCAGTCAGTCCACCAGTCGGTCGGTCAGTCCACCAGTCGGTCAGTCAGTCCACCAGTCGGTCAGTCGGTCCACCGGTCAGTCGGTCAGTCCACGCAGTCAGTCAGTCCACCAGTCAGTCAGTCAGTCCACAGTCAGTCAGTCCACCAGTCAGTCGGTCGGTCCATCCACCAGTCAGTCAGTCCAGCAGTCAGTCAGTCAGTTCACCAGTCAGTCAGTCCACCAGTCAGTCAGTCAGTCCACCAGTCAGTCAGTCAGTCCACCAGTCAGTCAGTCCACCAGTCAGTCAGTCGGTCCACCAGTCAGTCAGTCCACCAGTCGGTCAGTCAGTCCGTCCCCAGTCGGTCGGTCCACCAGTCGGTCGGTCAGTTCACCAGTCAGTCAGTCAGTCAGTTCACCAGTCAGTCAGTCAGTTCACCAGTCAGTCAGTCCACCAGTCAGTCAGTCAGTCCACCAGTCAGTCAGTCAGTCCACCAGTCAGTCAGTTCACCAGTCAGTCAGTCAGTCCACCAGTCAGTCAGTCAGTTCACCAGTCAGTCAGTTCACCAGTCAGTCAGTCAGTCCACCAGTCAGTCAGTCAGTCCACCAGTCAGTCAGTCAGTCCACCAGTCAGTCAGTCAGTCCACCAGTCAGTCAGTCAGTCCACCAGTCAGTCAGTCAGTTCACCAGTCAGTCAGTCAGTCCACCAGTCAGTCAGTCAGTTCACCAGTCAGTCAGTCAGTCCACCAGTCAGTCAGTCCACCAGTCAGTCAGTCAGTCCACCAGTCAGTCAGTCAGTCCACCAGTCAGTCAGTCAGTCAGTAAAGTAAAGTGCCACTGCACAGCTAAACTGACACAATTCTACATCCTAAGTAGGAAATTAAACCTAAAATCCTCTGAGGGGAAGTCAGGGTACCCCACACCCAAGTCCTTACCAGGTAAAGATCAACTCCCTTCAGCCCACCTTAAGGTGAGGTTAGCCTCATTAAAGCACCAGGGAACTGATCCATCTGGGCTGCTTCCTGTTATTTCAGTTACTCTACAAGGACACGCCAGGTATTATGATATAACTAACCATCACATCTGAATTTGCATTAGCCAAACCTCCGGGGGGACACACAATCACTCGGGAAAGTATGCAAATTATTCTCTTCTAGCTTTCCATGTTTATCCTTCATCTCTTTGAGTCATAGAACAGAACAATGTTATGACAGCAGACGTTAAACAGAGGGTCCACACTATTGCACAAAGTCCCAGGTCTTTTTATGAGGACACGTAGAGTGACACGTAGAGTGAAGCCTCACGCCAAGACAAGAGGAAGGTGCGTGCTTGGGCGAGAGGCAGGCGGCCATCTTTCTCTGATGCGGGCGTCGCCTGGAGGTTGAGGAATGCCCAAGGGGCCCCCAGGAGGCTCAATGAATCAGACTGATTCACACCCACCTAGTGTAGGGTTGGGACCAGAGAGAAACGACATTCTTCCCCATGTCCTCACTAAGGACTCCTTTGTCCTCAGAAAATATTGTCAGACTTCCTGGGATATACACACCAGAAGACATACATGAACTGAGGGATGCGCACACACACACACGCACGCACGCACACGCACACACACACACACACGCACAAACGCACACGCGCACTCTTATGCAAGGACACACACTATACATATAGGCTACTATACTATACTGAATTTAATTACAGTTATGCAATTCACTCAGTGGGCAGTGGCGGGCGACGGTGGTGGTTTGTGGTCGATAATGGACATGCACCTCAATCTATAGTGTTTAGACTACAGCTAAGGAGGACAGTCATCGATACAGATCAGTCCTTGTGCCTAGGCCTAATTTAGACGGTAAATGTTGACCGCTTGCACAGTGTTGTACAGTTTAAAAATCTGTCATTACTGGATCTGATTTGTCATTAAAACAGGAGATTTCCTTGTTACAACATTGAGCCAGAATTGCACCATGGCTGTGATATGACTGTGATCCATTAACTTTTCTGAAAGACAAAACAAACTCCAGAGAAAATTGAAGTGGCCCAGCTACCCAGTTGAGTCATTGCTGATTCATGGGACAACAGTGTGTACAGTGAGGCCTTTCATTGATGTGGCCATAATGAAATCATCACGCCACTGTTAGAAAAACAAGGGCGATTGAAAGGACAATCTTTATTAATCATGAGCACTTGAACACAGACAACTGCCATTGTTTCTTTGCACGATTGTTCCTCGTGTCCGAGGGGACGTTTAAGGGCAGTAAGATTGGTACTGACTGAGGCTTTGCTTTGAGTTTTGTAACACGGTAGTGACTGAGGGCTTTTAGTGATGTGACTGAGGGCTTTTAGTAATGTAACATGGTAGTGACTGAGGGCTTTGATTGTTGTAACATGGTAGTGACTGAGGGCTTTTAGTAATGTAACACGATAGTGACTGAGGGCTTTTAGTGATGTAACACGGTAGTGACTGAGGGCTTTGAGTGTTGTAACATGGTAGTGACTGAGGGCTTTGAGTGTTGTAACATGGTAGTGACTGAGGGCTTTGAGTGATGTAACATGGTAGTGACTGAGGGCTTTGAGTGTTGTAACATGGTAGTGACTGAGGGCTTTGAGTGATGTAACATGGTAGTGACTGAGGGCTTTGAGTGATGTAACATGGTAGTGACTGAGGGCTTTGAGTGTTGTAACATGGTAGTGACTGAGGGCTTTGAGTGTTGTAACACGGTAGTGACTGAGGGCTTTGAGTGATGTAACACGGTAGTGACTGAGGGCTTTGAGTGTTGTAACATGGTAGTGACTGAGGGCTTTGAGTGATGTAACATGGTAGTGACTGAGGCTTTGCTTTGAGTTTTGTAACATGGTAGTGACTGAGGGCTTTGAGTGTTGTAACATGGTAGTGACTGAAGGCTTTGAGTGTTGTAACACGGAAGTGACTGAGGGCTTTGAGTGATGTAACACGGTAGTGACTGAGGCTTTGCTTTGAGTTTTGTAACATGGTAGTGACTGAAGGCTTTGAGTGTTGTAACATGGTAGTGACTGAGGGCTTTGAGTGTTGTAACATGGTAGTGACTGAGGGCTTTGAGTGTTGTAACACGGTAGTGACTGAGGGCTTTGAGTGTTGTAACACGGTAGTGACTGAGGGCTTTGAGTGTTGTAACACGGTAGTGACTGAGGGCTTTGAGTGTTGTAACACGGTAGTGACTGAGGGCTTTGAGTGATGTAACACGGTAGTGACTGAGGGCTTTGAGTGATGTAACATGGTAGTGACTGAGGGCTTTGAGTGTTGTAACACGGTAGTGACTGAGGGCTTTGAGTGTTGTAACACGGTAGTGACTGAGGGCTTTGAGTGTTGTAACACGGTAGTGACTGAGGGCTTTGAGTGTTGTAACACGGTAGTGACTGAGGGCTTTGAGTGTTGTAACACGGTAGTGACTGAGGGCTTTGAGTGATGTAACACGGTAGTGACTGAGGGCTTTGAGTGATGTAACATGGTAGTGACTGAGGGCTTTGAGTGTTGTAACATGGTAGTGACTGAGGGCTTTGAGTGTTGTAACACGGTAGTGACTGAGGGCTTTGAGTGATGTAACACGGTAGTGACTGAGGGCTTTGAGTGATGTAACACGGTAGTGACTGAGGGCTTTGAGTGTTGTAACATGGTAGTGACTGAGGGCTTTGAGTGATGTAACATGGTAGTGACTGAGGGCTTTGAGTGATGTAACATGGTAGTGACTGAGGGCTTTGAGTGTTGTAACACGGTAGTGACTGAGGGCTTTGAGTGATGTAACACGGTAGTGACTGAGGGCTTTGAGTGTTGTAACACGGTAGTGACTGAGGGCTTTGAGTGATGTAACACGGTAGTGACTGAGGGCTTTGAGTGATGTAACACGGTAGTGACTGAGGGCTTTGAGTGATGTAACACGGTAGTGACTGAGGGCTTTGAGTGTTGTAACACGGTAGTGACTGAGGGCATTGAGTGTTGTAACACGGTAGTGACTGAGGGCTTTGAGTGTTGTAACACGGTAGTGACTGAGGGCTTTGAGTGTTGTAACATGCCGTGCTGTTGGTCTTGATCTTTCATATAGTGAATCTCGTAAGTAGCCTACTCTAATCTACTCGACCAGGATATGTAAAAAGCCTTGTGTGTAGTGTAAAGCATTACTTTAACTTGTAGTAAAAACGGAAGGTTCGCATGCAATTGAGAACCTACTTTTATCCACACCATACCGTATTTCAATAGAAGACACTGTAAAGAATATTCCTTCACATTTGGTAACAGATATAGGACCATCAGTCAAACTAAGGATCAAGGTGGACAAAGCGAATCGAAGCGGGACATTTGATACAGTACTACAGGGACCAATGTTTTCACTATGAACTGGAGGAGGTGGATGGTATTATGGCAAAGGTGAGTGGGTTTGAAATTCAAACCTCTCTAGGGAACAATGAGACAGTGCAGTGAATCCTGTTCTCACACTTATTCACACAGACTGACCCCCAGTTGGACCTATCCTCAGAAATTGAAACAGGGGCTTGGTTGCCTCAGGTAGAAACCATTGTGCTGTAGCGTCTCCTCTGACTGAATTAGTTGGCTCAGTCACCCTGTTCTTAAGGGTGACTGATAAAGCTGCCTATTTTGTGATGTTTGGGCCTTTGTAGAGTTAATTGCTGGGCCTATTCCCAGTTGAGATAAGCATGGGCAACTCAGACTTTCATGTAAATCATGAATTGATGTGAAATGGAAGACATTGAAAACAAGACCAATTGACCTAAGAGTTCTACTGACACTGTCTCTCCAGGATGGTGTTGTCCACTAATGGCCCTGGCCCTTGTCCAATCAACCCTTTGTGAGAGAACAGGATGTGTCTGGGCCCACCAGTGAATTGATCTGTATTGTATTACTGCGATCGAAGCTCTGTGTTGACATAATCCTCCATTAGTCATAATGGGAAGTTGTCTATGACTGTGGTGGCTGGAATTCAGCTGCTTGTGCTGCGGCTTGCGAAAGTATTCACCCCCTTGGCATTTTTCCTATTTTGTTGCCTTACAACCTGGAATTAAATATTTTTTGTGTGTGAAACAAACAAGAAATAAGACCCAAAAAAAACAGAACTTGAGCATGCATAACTATTCACCCCCCGTCAAAGTCAATATTTGTAGAGCCACATTTTGCAGCAATTACAGCTGCACGTCTCTTGGGGTATGTCTCTATTAGCTTGGCACATCTAGCCACTGGGATTTTTTCCCATTCTTCAAGGCAAAACTGCTCCAGCTCCTTCAAGTTTACATTTACATTTAAGTCATTTAGCAGACACTCTTATCCAGGTGCATTCAACTTAGGATAGCCAGTGGGACAACCACCACTGGGGGAGGGGGGGGGGGTGTAGAAGGATTACTGTTATACTATTCCAGGTATTCCTTAAAGAGGTAGGGTTTCAATTGTCTCCGGAAGGTGGTCAGTGACTCCGCTGTCCTGGCGTAGTGGGGGAGCTTGTTCCACCATTGGGGTGCCAGAGCAGCGAATAGCTTTGACTGGGCTGAGCGGGAACTGTGCTTCCGTAAAGGTAGGGGGGCTAGCAGGCCAGAGGTGGATGAACGTAGTGCCCTCGTTTGGGTGTAGGGTCTGATCATAGCCTGAAGGTAAGGAGGTGCCTTTCCCCTCACAGCTCCGTAGGCAAGCACCATGGTTTTGTAGTAGATGCGAGCTTCAACTGGAAGCCAGTGGAGTGTGCGGAGGAGTGGGGTGACATGAGAGAACTTGGGAAGGTTGAATACCAGACGGGCTGCAGCGTTCTGGATAAGTTGTAGGGGTTTAATGGCACAGGCAGGGAGCCCAGCCAACAGCGAGTTGCAGTAATCTAGACGGGAGATGACAAGTGCCTGGATTAGGACCTGTGCCGCTTTCTGTGTAAGGTAGGGTCGTACTCTGCGAATGTTGTAGAGCATGAACCTGCAGGATCGGGTCACCACTTTGATGTTAGCGGAGAACAACAGGGTGTTGTCCAGGGTCACGCCAAGGTTCTTAGCACTCTGGGAGGAGGACACAATGGAGTTGTCAGCCGTGATGGCAAGATCATGGAGCGGGCAGTCCTTCCCCGGGAGGAAGAGCAGCTCTGTCTTGCCGAGGTTCAGCTCGGATGGGTTCCGCTGGTGTACAGCAATTTTTAAGTCATCCCACAGATTCTCAGTTGGATTGAGGTCTGGGCTTTGACTGGGCCATTCCACGACATTTAAATGTTTCCCCTTAAACCACTCGAGTGTTGCTTTCGCAGTATGCTTAGGGTCATTGTCCTGCTGGAAGGTGAACCTCCGTCCCAGTCTCAAATCTCTGGAAGACTGAAACAGGTTTCCCTCAAGAATTTCCCTGTATTTAGCGCCATCCATCATTCCTTCAATTCTGACCAGTTTCCCAGTCCCTGCTGATGAAAAACATGGTGTGATGAGAGGTGTTAGGTTTGCGCCAGAGATTTTCCTTGATGGCCAAAAAGCTCAATTTTAGTCTCATCTGACCAGAGTACCTTCTTCCATATGTTTGGGGAGTCTCCCACATGCCTTTTGGCAAACACCAAACGTGTTTGCTTATATTTTTTCTTTGAGCAATTGCTTTTTTCTCGCCACTCTTCCGTAAAGCTCAGCTCTGTGGAGTGTACGGCTTAAAGTGGTCCTATGGACAGATACGCCAATCTCCGCTGTGGAGCTTTGCAGCTCCTTCAGGGTTATCTTTTGTCTCTTTGTTGCCTCTCTGATTAATGCCCTCCTTGACCCTAAGCACACAGCCAAGACAACGCAGGAGTGGCTTCGGGACAAGTCTCTGAATGTCCTTGAGTGGCACAGCCAGAGCCCGGACTTGAACCCGATCGAACATCTCTAGAGAGACCTGAAAATAGCTGTGCAGTGACGGTCCCCATCCAACCTGACACAACTTGAGAGGATCTGCAGAGAAGAATGGGATAAACTCTCCAAATACAGGTGTGCCAAGCTTGTAGCGTCATACCCAAGAAGAATCGAGGCTGTAATCGCTGCCAAAGGTGTTTCAACAAAGTACTGAGTAAAGAGTCTGAATACTTTTTATTTATTTTTGCTAAAGAATTCAAAAAAACTGTTTTTGCTTTGTCATTATGGGGTATTGATGAGGTGGAAAAAAAACTATTTAATCAATTTTAGAATAAGGCTGTAACGTAACAAAATGTGGAAAAAGTCAAAGGGTCTGAATACTTTCCGAATGCACTGTAAAACTACAGCAAAATACAAAAAAGGGGGGAAAAACATGGAAGGAAAGTGGGTCACCATCAGGACTTTGTCCTGTGGAAGGATAGTGGGTCACCATCAGATTGCTGTTCTTCACTTGGCGAAGAGCCATTAACCTTAATTGCTCCAATAAAAACACTAGTTGTGTGTAAACCGGTTACGTAATGACAGGTATAAAATCATAAGCACCGTTGCAATCAGTTTCCCCACATAATGGCACCTTTTCTATGCTAATGAGTAGGCTAATGTGCATATCAGCATACACGCGTGTCTAAAAAAAGACAAATTATCAAATTAGGCTACATGTAAATATTTCAGTTAGCCTAAGATGGTATTTTTGTGATTTTTTTTGTTTGATCCCTGTCTGGTTAAGGGGCCTTTTCTCCAGAGATTCTCCCAGTTAGGACTAAAACAATCCAATCAATGACATCACTCATTATTCAGACTTGTTCTATATTACTCATACTTGTATTACCACTGCGTCAACAGTATTACCACTGCATCAACAGTATTACCATTGTCAGTGGTAGGATTTAGTCATTATAGGTCCCTCTGAATTTGTACCTTCAGATTTCTTAATGGTAGTTCTTTGAAAGTCTCTGTCTCTGTGTATTTGTGGTTTGACTGTGCTGGGGTTTGCTGGGCTGTACTGGGGTGAGGCAGGGTGCAGTGCGTAGGAGGTAGGTGCCGTGCTCCTTTAGTAACTGCTGCCCTCAGGGCCCGTATCTGACACCAGGTGTGTGATAAGACTGTGTGTGTGTGAAGGTAAGCAGAGCTACAGGTTTACCTACAGGCAATTCCACTGTAATTCTTCACTTTAAAATGCACGTCAAACAAAACTAATGATCGCAAAGTTAAACAAACCATACAACTCTATGCACAAGGACTACTTTACGTAAAAATGTATGCGCACATGACTGTAAGTCGCTTTTGATAAAAGCGTCTGCTAAATGGCATATTATTATTATTACTTTTACAAATTTCTCCTGAAAATTTTACAAAAAACATTTAACCGAATTATGGCACTAACAGCACAAACCGTAATTCTGTTACAAAACTTTGCAACTGCACTGTTCTATAGTTTTTTATTCCAGTCTGTCAATTGGTGAGTTGTATTTGATTCGTCTGTGTAACCATAGACTGAGCTGGTTCGGCCATCTCTTCTTGGCAGTGTTCTGGTCTGGTGTGCAGTCTTAGAGAATTATATTTTTGTTCAGTATACAGTAGATAGTCGCATTTCCCGCCTTGGCAAGCAGTTGACAATTATCAAGTAGACAAGGTGGTGTCAATTGTCAAAGACTTAGAATGGCAGTGTACAATTATTTAAATTGCAATAAACTCACCGCGAGTATTTCTCATATGCATTTTTGTTGCTCGCCTCACAGCCTACCTCCACTGCACCATCGAGAGCGTCCTGACCGGTTGCATCACGGCCTGGTACGGGAATTGCTCCGTCCACGACCGCAAGGCCCTCCAGCAGGTGGTGAAGATGGCCAACTTGGACCATCCTCCCACCCATCCAGCTACACGAAACGGTGCCTGAAGAAGTCCCCCAGCATCATCAAGGACCCCACACACCCCAGCCAGGAGCTGTTCACTCCCTTGCCGTCGGGCAGACAGTATTGTACGGAGCATGAGGTCTGATACCAACAGGCTCAAAGACAGTTTATATCTACAAGCCATCAGACCGTTGAACAATTGAACTGGACTGACCACCTGCACTGACTCGGCACCTTAGCACACCTGCACTCACTCATGTACACACCCACACAGACATACACTCATTCACACACTCACCACAACTGCTTATTTATTATTGCTAAATACTGCACAATTTAAACACTTGCCCCCCCCCCCCTTCCCTGATACATGTGTAAATATTTCACTATAAATTGTGCCTTCCTGTATTATACTTATGCTAAAATGTTTATTCTATTCTACTGAGCCATTTACTTTATGTTCGTATTCTTATCTTGTATAATTTCTTATTGTTGATGCATTGTCGAGAAGGAACCTGCAAGTAAGCATTTCGTTGGACGGTGTATATACCATGTGTATCCT
Source organism: Coregonus clupeaformis (assembly GCF_020615455.1). NCBI lineage: Eukaryota > Metazoa > Chordata > Actinopteri > Salmoniformes > Salmonidae > Coregonus > Coregonus clupeaformis. Next base: position 3,953,451 of record NC_059205.1, on the reverse strand, counting down.
GTACATACAACTTCATACATACAACTAATAAAACTTGAAACTACCTGTCGATCTCGCTCCTCTTTCTCTCACGGCATTTCTCCCTCACGAGGCGTGTTTGGCTGCCTGTTTCTTTGAAACTCTCCAGTTCCTTCCGAAAACTTAAACATGGATAGCTTATTTTTTAACCGTTCTATTCTCAATTGACCATATTCTAGCCTTGCTTGCGTCGGCTCGAGCTGACGTCACTACTCAACTCAGCTTTTTCAGTTCATGCAGTCAACCCACTCTTAAAGGCACATGTCCCTAACTCACGTTCTGTATTTGGAAGTGCAGTCGCAGTCAAATGTATTTTCAATGGTGCAAGTGTACGTTTAGCTAGGTACTTCACCAGGTTCAGGTTCAAAACAATACTGAATGCAATTATTTTCATTTTCTTTGCTGACTGACTTTGCTGTCATGCACAGCCAGTGTTTAATTGTATTAATATAATATGAAAGACAGTATTGACTTCATCGCAAGCTGTAATAGGGGTTTCACAGAATTTAATACTGTAAATAAAACGTGTAGAAAGAGCATGTGTTGGTTGTACTGGGGCGGCAGGTAGCTTAGTGGGTAAGAGCGTTGTGCCAGTAACCGAAAGGTCGCTGGTTCTAATACCCGAGCCGACTAGGTGAAAAATCTGTTGATGTGCCCTTCAGCAAGGCACTTAACCCTAATTGCTCCTATAAGTCGCTCTGGATAAGAGCGTCTGCTAAATGACTCAAATGTAAATGTACTGCCCCATTCATTTCCTATGGCCTCCATATTTTGAAGAGATAGATAGCTCTTACTGGATTTCTACATGTAGAAAGTTTCCCTTGTAGGTTGCATTGTCCTCTGCCGCCATAGGGTGGTGCTATAATGAAAGTAAATGAAACGACACAGCCAGGCAATCTGAAGATGAAACTTCTAAGGACTGAAGTGGGCATCTCCAATCTTGGAGGACCACAGTGTGCACAGGCAGCTCCTTCCCAGTTAACACCCCTCTCTCTCTCTCTCTCTCTCTGTGTGTGTGTGTGTCCGTTGTTAGAGGGTGTCTTGTGTTTGTGTCCCACATGGTCTAACTGGGATGGATTAGTGATTCTCTTTAGGTCTACCTGTAGAGCAGTGGAGCCAGGTGGGAGGAGCTATAGGAGGAAGGGTTCATTTAAATGGCTGGACTGGAATTAATGGTACATTTACATTTACATCATTTAGCAGACGCTCTTATCCAGAGCGACTTACAAATTGGTGCATTCAACTTATGATAGCCAGTGGGACAACCACTTTCTTTTTTTTATGGGGGGGGTAGAAGGATTACTTTTATGAGCCAAACATGTATTTCCATATGTTTGATACATCCCAAAAATTCCATTCCAGGCCATTACAATGAGCCTGTCCTCCTATAGCTCCTCCCACCAGCCTCCACTGCTTTAGAGCCCCCCAGTGCACTACTATAAAGCATTAATGTGAATATTATACTTAACAAAAATATAAAAGCAACATGCAACAATTTCATTGATTTTACTGAGTTACAGTTCATATAAGGAAATCAGTCAATTGAAATAAATTCATTAGGCCCTAATTTATGGATTTCACATGACTGGGATTACAGATATGCATCAGTTGGTCACAGATACCTTAAAAAAAAATGGGCCTCACAGTGGGCCTCTGGATCTCGTCACGGTATTTTGGTGCATTCAAATTGCCATCGATAAAATGCAATTGTGTTCGTTATCCGTAGTTTATGCCTGCCCATACCATAACCCCACCGCCACCAGGGGGCACTCTGTTCACAGCGTTGACATCAGCAAATCGCTCGCCCACATGACGCCATACACATGGTCTGAGGTTGTGAGGCCGGTTAGACGTACTGCCAAATTCTCTAAAACAATGTTGGAGGTGGTTTATGGTAGAAAAATGAACATTGAATTCTCTGGCAACAGCTCTGGTGGACATTCCTGCAGTCAGCATGCCAATTGCACGCTGCCTCAAAACTTGACACATCTGTGGCATTGTATTGTGTGACAAAACTGCACATTTTAGAGTGGCCTTTTATTATCCCCAGCACAAGGTGCACCTGTGTAATGATCATGCTGTTTAATCAGCTTCTTGATATGCCACACCGGTCAGGTGGATGGATTATCTCGGCAAAGGTGAAATGATCACTAACAGGGATCAAATCAAATGTTTTGTCACATACACATGTTTAGCAGATGTTATTGTGGGTGTAGCGAAATGCTTGTGCTTCTAGCTCCGACAGTGCAGTAATATCTAACAAGTCATATCTAACAATTTCACAACATATACCCAATACACACAAATCTAGTAAGGAATGGAATTTAAGAATATATACATATGGACAAGCGGCATGGACTAAGATACAGTAGAATATTATAGAATAGAATACAGTATATACATATGAGATGAGTAGTGCAAGATATGTAAACATTTTTAAAGTGACTAGTGTTCCATTTCTTAAAGTGGCCAGTGATTTCAATAGGCAGCCTCTAATGTGCAAGTGATGGCTATTTAGCAGTCTGATGGCCTTGAGATAGAAGCTGTTTTTCATTCTCTCGGGCCCAGCTTTGATGCACTGACCTCGCCTTCTGGATGATAGCGGGGTGAACAGGCAGTGGCTCGGGTGATCTTTTTGGCCTTCCTGTGACATCGGGTGCTGTAGGTGATGTAAACAAAATTGTGCACAAAATTTGAGAGAAATAAGCTTTTTGTGCATATGGAACATTTCTGGGATTTTTTTTTCATTTAGCAGACGCTCTTATCCAGAGCGATTTACAGTTAGTGAGTGCATAGATTTTTTTCATACTGGCCCCCCGTGGTAATCGAACACACAACCCTGGCGTTGCAAGCGCCATGCTCTACCAACTGAGCTACACGTGGCCCCTATCTTTTATTTCAGCTCATGAAACATGGGACCAACACTTTACATGTTGCGTTTATATTTTTGTTCAGTGTAGTTGCCATTCTATTACGGCAAACATCTTCCATGATGACACACCATGGTGAAAAGCAACACTGAACACTTTTTTTTTTTTTTTTTAATCATACCCCTTTTCCAAATTGGTTTTTACTACACTTAGATTGGTCTCCTGTCCTGTTGTCAACTATATTTTACCCATTGTGTGCACACATTCCCTTTCAGACAGATTAATGTGTTACCGGTACATTCTTGAAATTTTACGAAAGACAAAACACCTGCGTAATGATTTATTGCAGCAAACACAGGACAGACAAGCAATTTTGCGTACAGTCCTAAACAAAGAAAAAAATAAATCAAACATCCAATAAGTGATCTATTCAAAATATGCTACCCATCGTTTTTCAGTCTTTTTTTAAAAAAGTGCCCACCAAAGGGAAGCTATGTTATCCAATCCTCAAAGACATACGTTGTGGGATATTTGTACCATAACTCAACAATCAATACACCAATTATACATTCGTGGGTCGTTGCAGTTTTGCCAATACATTTACATTTTAGTTAACATACTGAATAATCTGATTGTAGCATACTTTCAGTTTAGAGTGGTTAAATGTAAAATGCCAAGTCTAACTAATGCAGGAAAATAGCAATTTCACAGTGTGGTAATCCCTGACAATTTGGTTGATGGAATTTTGACTCTGCCATTGTGACATGACAACTCAGCCTACCCGTCGAGCAGACGTGAGTGTCTGATGGTCAAATATTTATCATCAGTAAATTAGTCTCCCGTAAACAAATAAACCAAAGTTTAAGAAATACTTTACAGACTGCTGTGCAAGTTAGGAAGTCGTTCTAGACATTAATTTTTCCAATATTCGTATTATTTTCCATCAGTCATAATCAAGTCTGTTTATAACCTAATGTGCCTTTTCTAGGAGTGTAATTGTATAGGGTAGACTTTTCTCAAAAACAAAGACTTTTGGCTTTAAGCTAGAATCCGCAGTTGCTACATCCATTTTGGACTTATAAATTAATGGTGTATATACACCCATTGAATATTTAAGAATATAAATTATGAATGCCTTTTGAGCTTAGTTCAACTGTCGTACCCGATCAGAACCCAAAATATAAGCTTGTTTTACTCCGTTTGTAAACAAAATCAATGTAAACACATATTGTATAGCCTCAAAATATAGATAAAACTATAATTTTTCTATCATGGATCAGCGGCGTCAAACTCATTCCACGGAGGGCCGAGTGTCTGCGGGTTTTTGTTTTTTCCTTTAAATTAAAGACATAGACAACCAGGTGAGGGGAGTTCCTTACTAATTAGTGACCTTAATTAATCAATCAAGTACAAGGGTGGAGCGAAAACCCGCAGACACACGGCCCTCCGTGGAATGAGTTAGACATGTCATGATGGATGGTCAGTCCTTGCATCCATAGCTCTGTCTATGAATTTGAGAGTGGTTACATTTCTCCAGGCCCATCCCCCAGCATTTTTCCCAAAACAGAGGCAGAGTCGACCCTTTTATTGTTTAAACTGCGGATTCTAGCTTTAAGCTAACAAACGACAGCCTGTCAAACGCATCCAAATTATACTCAAACATCTTAAAATCAAGAACTACAGTGTCTGCAAAGAAGTGTCGATAAAGCAAAAACAATATACACCACAGAGAAGAGAACTGGATTTCTCTACATTATTACCATTCCCAAAATAACAAGCCACAGATAGCCTAAGCCTCTAATGAGAACAGAACATTCAGCGACCAAAACAACGGGGAAAATATGAAGGAAAAAAAAGGGTAACTCGGTCACACTTTATTCAAAGCCTGCAGGTATAATGCATTGTGATGTGGTTGTAATGCATTGTGATGTGGTTATAAGGCATTGTAAGACTTGTTATAAGAATGTATGCTACCTTTATGTCTTCTGATCTGTCGCATAATGATCAGGACTAAATAACAGCCAATTTTTGTCCTTTTAAAAATATCCTACATAAAGAGAGCGCATATTATAAGACAGTATAAATGGCTCATACATGCTAATAAGTAATAAAGCATTATACTGCAGGCTTTATGTTAAGTGTAACCGATAATTTCATACGCACAGAATCATACAAGAAATAAGATAGCCCACATCAGGTCTCAATCTTCTTGTGGAAACATTAAACCGCTTTGACTACATCGTTCACACAGTCTCAGCTTTAACATTTACCCAATCAATGGATATTTCTCAGGTTTTCACTACTAAATCAGTTCCTTATGAAGCACGTCAACAAGAGAAGGCGAGAAGAACAGCGCTTGGTAGAAATCAGCTACTAGCCGACTATAGCGTGCCACGGTTATGCCACGGTTATGGACGACACGATATGGACCGGCACGCGCCGCAAAAGATGTAGATGCAGACAACATTATATACACAACATTATGGGAAACACTGTTCCCGATAATAATCACATCCACCCTACAGTGAAATATGGAGGTCGCTGCCTCCGATATAGACACGCTGGTAGACAAAAACTACCTTCTTCTTCACATTATGGAAGACACTGCTCCCGATAATGTTTCAGGATGAGAAAGTGTACGTTCACCAAGAGACCTGTACTAGAAACCGCCTTGAGTTTTGTGTTAATCTAAAAAAAAAAAAAAAGGCAATTACACAACAAACGTCTGTTGTGCTGTTTTCAATGTCTTTTGAATGTCAGTTTGAGTTAACTCGCAAGACCTGCAGTCGGTTGTGATGTAGATGACTGAATGGACTAAGGTACTGGCAGGTCTCTAGTATGGGTTAGTCGGTCTGACAGGTACACTTCCATAGCAGATGCTGCTTTGTCATTTCGACAGTATTACTGTCATAATTATGGAAGACACTGCTCCCGATAATTATACATGTTTAAAAAAGTAGTACAAAAAACTATTTATAGTGAACCCTGTCACTGATAAATAAACAAGGAAATAAATAGACCTTTTCAGTGCCACGTGGTGAAGACCCTTTCTCTGCCAGGTTTAAAAGTCATATCACTATTGTATTCATGTCAGCAGGAGGCCATTTGGAGAGCTCACAAACGTGGTGTAAGGAAGATGTTGCTTGAGGCGTAAAAAAAAACAAGGGAATTAGCCTTTAGGTCTAAGGACAACTGAACATCAGTAACTAGGTTTGATTGTCTCACTTTATGTGGTTCAATTGACCCTTCGCTAAACCACGCTGTATAATTTTTGGCAACCAATCGCAGAAATGTCGTTAAATCAGACACCTCTGACCAGCTCACGTTTAAATCGCATGAAATAAGGTGAGGGCTACAGATGGGTTAGCTGACAACATCACGAAAACGTGCGCAGGCTTGAATGGGGCATAAGTCTGAGTTGTTGTGATTCTGGATGGCCAGATAGCTACCAACAATGTCAAGAAACTGCCATGAGGGAAATCGTAAGTGACTCGTTTCAGCTAGTTTCATCTTGTTCTTGATAATGTCTTGTTTTAAGGTGTTTTGACTTATTTCATGTCAATGCTAACATGGCTAATATTCACTAGCTAACAAACAACTGTAACAATGTATTTGAGACAATTGCTCATTGTGCAAATTAACTTGTGTTTTTAGTAAATATTGGAGACTAAATATACTTTGTTGTCAACCATCTAAGCCAACCCAGTCTGTTTTCCCCATAGTTGCGCATGCTTCGATTTTGTTGCTAAACAACCAACCCCGCTATGGAAAAAACAAGAGTTTTTCAAACTTTCTTAAAATGGCTAAATATTTGAACAGTGCACCAGGAATACATGCTACTGTGATTCCTGAAATACAGAGCATGTTGGCGTATTTTTTGTATCCAAAATTATACTTTTGTTTGCTAGCTCAGCTGGTTAGCTAGCTCTGTCTCTGACCACCAAAGGTTGCTAACGCTAGCTAACATGTTTTCTCAAAGTGTATGTTAGCTAGCTAAATTAACAATGTTATGAATACAACTCACATCTGCTGTCGACATCAGGATAAGATTTGAGGGCCCTAGTCAGCTCCAAAAGTGGTTATAGCTTTAACTGCATGCTGACAGTGAATTCAAAGCCATTCAGTGTATAGCTAAACTACAAACATAATTTTACCAGGTTCCCGTGAAGCAATTGTAACGACAGTCCACCACAACATACCCAAGAGTTTCCTGATTAGCAAGGGGTAGTCTGTTACATTTCATTGTGTATTAGAAACACAGTTTGAGGTCATTGTGAGAAGATTTCGGCAGTGGTTGAATGACGAATTGGGCTTCCCGGTTGCAACAGAAACCAAGGCAGGCGGGGCTTAGTGAAGGGTCAATAGGTCGTTATCAATAAAGCATCGCAATATGGTGCAGAGCGTTCGATTTGACAGCTGGGGGGCAAGGAGACCCCCAGCACCGCTAAAACCATTGACAACTATGTGCAGTTTAAGGGATTGTTAAATCAATGTTAACTATTTGGTTTTAATATCATCACCTCTTGAAGAGTATAGTCAGAACTACACATTTCCGATTATTGCACATTTAGCAGTCACTGCATGATTTTCATGGTCAGTAAACATCAATTTATTATCATGTAATTTAAGATTCGTGAGGGTAGGTAGCCTAGCCATTTGGCATGTAGCTAGCTAAGCAAACTGTCATTTACTTTTTTTATTTTTATTTTATTTTTTACATTTTTTAGTCATTTAGCAGACGCTCTTATCCAGAGCGAAGTAGTTTTTTTTTTTTTTTTTTCAGTTAGTGAGTGCATACATTTTCATACTTTTAGCTTGCTTCATCAGAGATTAGGCTTTAGGAAAGAGTTTGACATTGTTAAGGCCTCGTCCTGGTAAAGTTGTCAGTCAGACTACTGTCATCACCATAATAGATGGCAGGCAAACAATATTTGGATACAGTCATCTAGTTTATCCCCTGAAAATTAGCTTGTTAACCAGCCACATTGACGTGATCTGTTATTACCTAGCTAGCCATTTTGACGTGGTCCATCAATCAATGTAGCTTATTATGTCAGAAGCAATCATGATTAAACTCTTAAAAACATTGTTGAAAAGGGGATGCTAGGTAACTTCACTAGGTAGGCCTACATTGGTTGGAGAAAAAAGTACATTAGGTCTACTTGTTTAGCCAACTGTACAACGTTTCTACCGTTAGCTTGCAATATAAACACTACCAGCTACCAGTACATCTGCAAATGCGCCCTTCTGCTGCTTGACAGGCAGAGCCCACAAAGGATGGGGAAATTAACCTAAACCACTCATATTTGTCTGGTTTAGTTAACTTTTATAGCACTTAAATATCCAATGAATGGTGGCCAATATTGAGAGATATCGTGAGGCTACCCTCACGTATTTGAAATTACATGATCAATTGATGTTTACTGATATGAAAACCATGCAGTTACTTGCTGTATAAAACTGATGAGAGCTAAATGTGCGCAATTGTTTTGCAAGGAATGATCAGAAATGTGTAGTTCTGATCTATGCTCTCCAAATTGTTAACGATCCCTTGAAAAGGGCATGCAGTTGTCCGTGGTTTTAGCGGAGCTGGGGTCTCCTTGAAGAAAGGCTACCTTCTTGTGACGTTTTAATGATAACGACCTATTCTGTGTTACCGTCTGAACTGAATTGTAGCCCATTTGGCAACAGCTCTCAGCCTCTGTCTCGTTCTACAGTTTTAGCACCATAATCTCTATAAACAGCCCAGGTTTGAATCCAATGTAAAGTAACAAGAGTGTAGAAATAACAGCAGTCTCGGATTGTAACAATAGTTATTTTGTTCATGGTAGGTAATAGTAACATAACCTTTTTGTTGTAATCGCAAAGTACCTCTGAGTTTACACACACACACACACAACTTAGGTGTTTGTGACCTTGGATATTGGCCTAAAACTGCATTATTGCCATGCTAGTAAGTACTATGACATATGTAGGCCATTAGTCATTCGTATTTACCACCAATATATTTCAAATGCGGCGTTAGGAAATGCATTTGAGTTGTTGTTTTTTTCGCAAGAGTGAATGGCTTTTCACATATTTCTCAAACAAGTGAAGGCAGTTGAATTTCAGTGTTATTATTTTTGACCTTGTGTGGAAGGTAGAGTACAGCATATCGTACTGTCGAGAGTTGCAATGCATACGAAAAAAGGGTTATGTTATTGATACTTAATTTTCCTGAATGGGTGAACCTTAGTGATCTGACCTGCCCTGACCGATGGCTATATTGGGTGTTTTGTTTAATAGGACATGTCGAAACCGGCTTAGATCTCGTTATCTAAGGACCAGATGTCCCCTGCCAGTGAGTTGGCGCAGCCCTGGATGGTCCAGGTTGCCAAAGCAAACTGATTCCGGAACAGATCAGCGTTGGCGTCGGAGTGGTCGATCTGCAGGGCGTCCAGGTGGTCCGACAGAGCCTTCAGGGTGTGGGAGCCCGAGCCTACCAGGATGTGGCGGAATGGGGTCTCTCTGGGAGACACGTATGGGGACAGGAAGTCCCTCTCCACCTACAGGAGGAAGATGAAGTAAGGTAAATAAAACAGACGTGATTAAATGTGTCAGTATCGTCCTCCACCCAAGGTTACACGATGAACCATGTGTGGAGGAACTTCAAAAAACAGGCTAATGTAGGATCTTGGAAATTCTCCAAAATAGTGGGTCATCTCCCTATTGGTGTCATCATTTATCAAAATACTTGAAGTTCATACTTTTGGCCTGCAGCCAAAATACTTAATCATATATATTATAATTAATTAATATATATATATATATATATATATTTTTTAATTTGATTTTACTTTACAAAATATTAATTTTTCTTCCACTTTAAAAAAAAGGACAAATCCATTTTAATCCAACTTTGTAACAAACTGTGTAAAAAGTAAAGGGGTGTGAACACTTTCTGAAGGCACTGTAACCCTAACCCTGCTGTACATGGTCCAATTCCAACAAAATATCATCTCAAAAGGACCAGATAACGCTCGAGAGGACAGACACGCACACTCATGATGCGGTCGTTGATGATGCGGCACATCTCCACGTCCTCCAGGTCGCTGTTGTCGATGTCAGTGGTCAGGCTGCTGGCGGCTCGGCTGTAGGAGCCCGACGCAGACATCAGCCACTGGACAGTCAGCGACTTAGGCAACAGCTGGGGCTGCATCTGGAGACGACAACAACAAGTTAAGATCAAAGGAGAAATGAGAACATAGACAAAACAAGCACCGGGTCAAACGGAGGTCAATTTGAGAGACAGAATAAACAATGCAGAAAACAAAACAAAATCATAGACCGGTAGACATGGACAGGAAAACAAGACGACAGGTAGACTAAACATCAAATTATATACTTTTCTGTCATTCTAAATCTACAGTGTCTTATCCCATTCCACCAAGTTCACGTTACCAGACAGTGAACATGTCCTTTCCCGCTTGCCGAGCCGCTCTGCGCTGAAATTAAGCAGATAGGACTAGACTTATACTCTCCGAATGCACTGTAGGTCTGACGTGTGTTTTCGTCGTCGTCGGGTGAGGTTGTGTCTCTCTCTGGCGGGAGGTAAGCTTGGCTTATATACATAGTTTGGGCTTTGTCGAGTAAAGCTTAAACTATGTATTTAGATTGTAGTTAGGTATTGTAGGTAGTTATCGTGGGTTGTTGTAGGTTAGTATTGTATTCGGCTGAGCCCGGTGAAGCACGAAGCTAGCTAACCCACTACCTGGACTAGCTGGCGGGTAGCTACTGGTAACTATTAGCAACTGTGGATAGTTGTTTCACGCCTGAGAGTACCTGTAATTACGCCAGCTAGCTGCCTACAATAATTACATACAATAATGCCTACCATTCAGCTGTTTTTCTAACCTCATTGTCTGAAGCGTTAACGTTAGGTAGTAAGTGGCTACTGTGCTTGAAATTTAGCTAGCTTGTTGCTACCTGGATAGCTACTAGTAAACAATAGCTGGAACGACCTAGCGAACTGGCTGAGTCAATTCAGTGGCTAGCTTTGCACTTGGCTAGCTAACAGTAGCTGCTAGGGGTAAGTAAAACCTACATTTGTGTTTTGTTTTGACATACTGGTAGCCAGAGTCGTTCAAGGGAATTCGGGACATGGGTGACTAGTTAACGTTAGCTTGGCTCTCTCTGTGTGTTCGTGCCGTGGGAGGACGGGTTTCTTCTTTGTCTGAAAGCAAAGGCTAGCTAGTATGCTAACTATTCTAGCTAACTAACTGGCTGAATAAGTTGATGACGGACTCGCTCAAGCTGTCGGGACTAACCCACAACGTTAGACACGGACACGAATGATCTGCTTGGCGTGTTGACACACTGGTGGTTTGTTGTGGCCGAGTATTGGTGCTAAACCGTGTTGTTGGAGTCCGGCATGCTAGTTGGCTGTGGCGTCATATGACTAGGTGCCCTGGACGATTTTCACGGAAGAATACTGTACCAAGTTAGCTAGCTGAATAAACTAAGTTAGTCTATTCCTAGAAAACATTGAACCGCTGTAGTTTACAACAATTATAGTTTCTGAGGTGGAAGTTGGGAGAGTTATATTTGGGTGTTTCAGTGAAACGTAAGTGAGGGAGGCCCCGCTCTCTCCTTTCCCAGATGTTTAGTTCATTTCATTCCGATCTCCTTTGCATTATTGTAGCCATTTTCTGTAGCCTGTCAACTATGCCTCTGTCTATCCCTGTTCTCTCCTCTCTGCCATACAAACGCCTCACACCGCGTGGCTGCTGCCTCTCTAACCTGGTGGTCCCTGCACGCACCACCCACGTGGAGTTCCAGGTCTCAGGCAGCCTTCCAGGTCTCAGGCAGCCTCTGGAACTGCCGTTCTGCTGCCAACAAGGCAGAGTTAATCTCAGCCTATGCTACCCTCTAGTCCCTCGACTTCTTGGCGCTGACGGAAACATGGATTACCACTGAAAACACTGCTCTCTCCTCGTCTGACCATGTGTTCTTGCATACCCCGAGAGCATCTGGTCAGCGGGTGGTGGCACAGGAATCCTCATCTCTCCCAAGTGGACATTCTCTCTTTTTCCCCTGACCCATCTGTCTATCTCCTCATTTGAATTCCATGCTGTCACAGTCACTAGCCCATTCAAGCTTAACATCCTTGTCATTTATCGCCCTCCAGGTTCCCTTGGAGAGTTCATCAATGAGTTTGACGCCTTGATAAGTTCCTTTCCTGAGGATGGCTCACCCCTCACAGTTCTGGGTGACTTCAACCTCCCTACGTCTACCTTTGACTCAATTCTCTCTGCCGCCTTCTTTCCACTCCTCTCCTCTTTTGACCTCACCCTCTCACCGTCCCCCCCTACTCACAAGGCAGGCAATACGCTTGAGCTCATCTTTACTAGATGCTGTTCTTCTACTAATCTCACTGCAACTCCCCTCCATGTCTCCGACCACTACTTTGTATCCTTTTCTCTCTCGCTCTCCTCCAACACTACTCACTCTGCCCCTACTCAGATGGTAATGCGCCGTCGCAACCGTCGCCCTCTCTCTCCCGCTACTCTCTCCTCTTCCATCCTATCATCTCTTCCCTCCGCTCAATCCTTCTCCCTCCAATCTCCTGATTCTACCTCCTCAACCCTCCTCTCCTCCCTTTCTGCATCCTTTGACTCTCTATGTCCCCTATCCTCCCGGCCGGCTCGGTCCTCCCCTCCTGCTCCGTGGCTTGATGACTCATTGCGAGCTCACAGAACAGGGCTCCGGGCAGCCGAGCGGAAATGGAGGAAAACTACACTCCCTGCGGACCTGGCATCTTTTCACTCCCTCCTCTCTACATTTTCTTCATCTGTTTCTGCTGCTAAAGCCACTTTCTACCACTAAATTCCAAGCATCTGACTCTAACCCTAGGAAGCTCTTTGCCACCTTCTCCTCCCTGCTGAATCCTCCTCCCCCTCCCCCCTCTCCTCCCTCTCTGTGGATGACTTCGTCAACCATTTTGAAAAGAAGGTTGACGACATCCGATCCTCGTTTGTTAAGTCAAATGACACTGCTGGTCCTGCTCACATTGCCCTACCCTATGCTTTGACTTCTTTCTCCCCTCTCTCTCCAGATAAAATCTTGCGACTTGTGACGGCCGGCCGCCCAACAACCTGCCCGCTTGACCCTATCCCCTCCTCTCTTCTACAGACCATCTCCGGTGACCTTCTCCCTTACCTCACCTCGCTCATCAACTCATCCTTGACCGCTGGCTATGTCCCTTCCGTCTTCAAGAGAGCGAGATTTGCACCCCTTCTCAAAAAACCAACACTCGATCCCTCTGATGTCAACAACTAAAGACCAGTATGCCTTCTTTCTTTTCTCTCAAACTCTTGAGCGTGCCGTCTTCAGCCAACTCTCTTGCTATCGCTCTCAGAATGACCTTCTTGATCCAAACCAGTCAGGTTTCAAGACTGGTCATTCAACTGAGACTGCTCTTCTCTGTGTCACGGAGGCTCTCCGCACTGCTAAAGCTAACCCTCTCTCCTCTGCTCTTGTCCTTCTAGACCTGTCTGCTGCCTTTGATACTGTGAACCATCAGATCCTCCTCTCCACCCTCTCCGAGCTGGGCATCTCCGGCGCGGCTCACTCTTGGATTGCGTCCTACCTGACCGGTCGCTCCTACCAAGTGGCGTGGCGAGAATCTGTCTCCGCACCACGTGCTCTCACCACTGGTGTCCCCCAGGGCTCAGTTCTAGGCCCTCTCCTATTCTTGCTATACACCAAGTCACTTGGCTCTGTCATATCCTCACATGGCCTCTCCTATCATTGCTACGCAGACGACACACAACTAATCTTCTCCTTTCCCCCTTCTGATAACCAGGTGGCGAATCGCATCTCTGCATGTCTGGCAGACATATCAGTGTGGATGACGGATCACCACCTCAAGCTGAACCTCGGCAAGACGGAGCTGCTCTTCCTCCCGGGGAAGGACTGCCCGTTCCATGATCTCGCCATCACGGTTGACAACTCCGTTGTGTCCTCCTCCCAGAGTGCGAAGAGCCTTGGCGTGACCCTGGACAACACCCTGTCGTTTCTCCGCTAACATCAAGGCGGTGACCCGATCCTGTAGGTTCATGCTCTACAACATTCGGAGAGTACGACCCTGCCTTACACAGGAAGCGGCACAGGTCCTAATCCAGGCACTTGTCATCTCCCGTCTGGATTACTGCAACTCGTTGTTGGCTGGGCTCCCTGCCTGTGCCATTAAACCCCTACAACTCATCCAGAATGCCGCAACCCGTCTGGTGTTCAACCTTCCCAAGTTCTCTCACGTCACCCCGCTCCTCCGCACACTCCACTGGCTTCCAGTTGAAGCTCGCATCTGCTAGAAGACCATGGTGCTTGCCTACGGAGCTGCGAGGGGAACGGCACCTCCGTACCTTCAGGCTCTGATCAGTCCCTACACCCAAACAAGGGCATTGCGTTCATCCAACTCTGGCCTGCTGGCCCCCCTACCTCTGCGGAAGCACAGTTCCCGCTCAGCCCAGTCAAAACTGTTCGCTGCTCTGGCACCCCAATGGTGGAACAAGCTCCCTCACGACGCCAGGACAGCTGAGTCACTCACCACCTTCCGGAGACACTTGAAACCCCACCTCTTTAAGGAATACCTGGGATAGGATAAAGTAATCCTTCTACCCCACCTTACCCCACCCAAAAAAAATTAAATAACATATTGTAAAGTGGTTATCCCACTGGCTATAAGGTGAATGCACCAATTTGTAAGTCGCTCTGGATAAGAGCGTCTGCTAAATGACGTAAATGTAAACTTACACTCCGCACGTTTTTGACCTTGCGGTTAATGGTGTACACGTGGGTGCGGATCTGGCGGATGTACTGCTCCACGTCCAGGCGCAGCAGGTGGTCGTGGACCAGCCGCAGGGCCATTTTCCCGGCGAACTCCCCTGCAGACACCGCCAGCTTGGCCGCTTGGTTGGATGTGGCGCCATACAGCTTCTCGCGTGTATCCTGCAGTGTCCCAAAGTATGGGTATTCCTCACCCTGAGACACATGGTGGGTAAGGTTAAGGGTAAAGAACGTCAACAATTACAGGTAGAAATCGAATGCTAAACAATGACTGGCATTCCTCAATATGTGGAAAATAACAACAGGTAGCAATAACATTTGTTGGGATATATTGTGTTGTCATAGAAATAGAGTTACCGGTCATATTACACCAGACATTTTAGATCATTTCAATGCCAAGCCCGATCGAACAGTGGAATCTGACAGGAATGGGATCAAGGACCTAATTTTTGTGGTTCCGGCGCCATCTTGGAGCAGAGATATGGAAAGTTTCCCTGACAGGACCTGATTCTCCAGTCCTGAGGAGGACCTTCTATAGCAGGGATACTCAAGTACTATTTGAGAAGGTCCGGTTACACAAATTCCCTAGGTGGCAAAGGTCCGGCTGGATACTGTCATTGATCGGAGTAGTTACAAACCCCCACCTCACAACCCATGCAAACTGTTTACACCCCTGTTGTTGGAGAGAAAATGTTGCCGTTTTAAAGCTAATTTCCTGCAATTCTACACATTTGTCCATGTCTTGTGTATGTTTATATGATACCAGGGGTCGAAGCCCGACCGAGCCCCCCCCCAAGAAATAAAATAAATCAGGACCCCCGGCCCGTATTGACCATGTTGTGGGTCCAGATCCAGACCGCGGTCTGCCAGTTGAGTATAGGGGTTCTAAAATTACTATTTCTATGTGTATGGTGTTGTACTGCTGAGACCAAACTGACCGCTTTGGAGAAGCGGAATGAGACGGATGGGATGCCGGAGAAGGTGACAAAGGGATAGGCGGGATCATTTAGCCTCAGAGGCTCCAGGCTGAAAAACACAAAATAAAGACAACATGACTACACAATCATACAAAGATGGTGGTGAAATTTCCCCTCATTCTATAAGCAATTCAACTTTGTGTTGGGAGCTGCACTAGAATAAATAATTGACTTGGCCCATCGAGCCACACTGTTACGATCTTCCAAAATAACACCAAGTCCCACTTACACGGCTTCCTCCCAGTTGGCCCCGGGGACTGAAGCGTAGAGTGTACTGGAGTCACTGAGAGTGTTCACCTGAGGAGAAGAACAGCACAGTTTCAAAACATCTCAAGGACACTGTTTCATAATGAAACATAAGAGAAATCCTGTCAGGCCAAATGAGATGATCCGCTGCTACGTAATCTCACCTCCTTTAGCGTGCGCTGGATGAGTGTGTACATCAAAGGGCTGGCCGAGGCTTTGAATGTTGGGAAACCTGGGGAGGGGGAAATATTACAATTCAAGAGGAAACTATTTCACCTTATTACTATAGTTTGTCATGCATGACCTTTGCAACTGTAAACTGTCATTGCCACAAACCAAAACACAATGCATTCTGTGTACAGAAATCTAATACACCATACATGCCTGTTACAACTCCATCCAGGTTGATGTAAGAGAAGGCTTTCATGTTCAGAGAAGACAAATAACCCTGAAAACAGAAACGAGTTGTATATAAATGTATATAAAACCTGGATTGATGATGCCACGTATTGGCCAATGAGAGGCTTTGAAGCCACCGGGTCGGCCATTATTGGCACTCCTCAGCCAATTAAATGTTTCTAGGACAAAATGACATGTATTTAAAGTATTTGTTGTTGTTGTAGTGGGGACAGTATCAACAGGGGCTCTTTTTAACAAACCTAACGCAACGGTAAATCTAAGCGCTGGCGTTAGTGCTATAGATCCATGGGCGTGTCCAAAATATTTTAACTATTACCCACAGCACAATAGCTGGCGGTGGCGTGAAAGGGCTGGGTTTTGATGAATAAACAAGTTGTAGGTGTGACGAGGGTTTGGCCACTCACTGGGCCAATCAAGGCGTTCCATGGCTTAAAACTGAATGTGTTTGTCTCAAGTTCTGTAGGTTATTGACAGTCTTTGCATTGTCATCCACTCCAATTCGGCTGGGGGCATGGAATATTCTTGTCCTAGTCCATTGTGGATCGATACAAAATGCACATCTCTTGTTCCATGTGCATATGGGGCACTGAGCGCCACAGCTTGATAGGTTGCGCTTCAGTTGTCAAAATCCATGCCATAAACAAAAACGGTGTTACCGCTAAGACCAGCTTTCGGTTGGTCTTAAATATCCCCCACCATTGCATACTGAAATTGGCACACGTTTTTAGGAACACACCTCAGATATTGCCACCCCTCCCACCTCAGCGCCAGTGACCTCATATAAAAGACAGGTAAAATCACCAATCCTGGCGCGAGGGATTAGAAAATAGAAGAACGCCGGCTTAAAAACAGGTCAAAGTTGAAAACTAGCATGCGTTTGACAATTGCGCCGGCTTACCGGCAGCTGAAAAATATAGAGCCCTAGAACTTGCTAAAAGTTATAAGGAAAAATATATTTTTTAAAAGATATGTTTAGCTCACATAATATAATTTAAAAATGTAAACTGCATTAAGGTGTCCAATAGAATAAACATGGCAAAAAACAAAATGTACATGAATGAATTAATTTCTATAGCTTTCAAAATATTTATTTACAATGGTGGGGGAGTTCCAAGATGGAGGAGCGGTGGCTGCAAAAGAGCGCCACTTATCAGTCATCTAGTGTAAACAGTGCCCTCAGAAAGTATTCATACCCCTTGACTTATTCTACATTTTGTTGTGTTACAGCCTGACTTCAAAATGGATTAAATATATTTTCCTCTCTCACCCCATCTACACACAATACCCCATAATAACAAATTTAAAAAAAAAAAGCACATTTATTGAAAATGAAAGCTCATTTACATAAGTATTCACACCCCTGAGTTAATACATGTTAGTATCACCTTTGCCAGCGATTACAGCTGTGAGTCTTTCTGGTTAAGTCTCTAAGAGCTTTGCACACCTGGATTGTACAATATTTGCCCATTTATTATTTTCAAAATTCTTCAAGCTCTGTCAAATTGGTTGTTGATCATTGTTAGACAACCCTTTTCCAAGTCTTGCTATATATTTTCAAGCAGATTCAAGTCAAAACTGTAACTCGGTCACTCAGGAACATTCACTGTCGTCTTGGTAACCAACTCCAGTGTATATTTGGCTTTGTGTTTTAGTAGATTGTCCTGCTGAAAAGGGAATTCATCTCAGTCACCAAACATAACACTTTGTATTCAGAACAAAAAGTGATTGCTTTGCCACATTTTTTGCAGTATTACTTTACTGCCTTGTTGCAAACAGGACAAATATTTGTATTCTGTACAGGCTCTTCCTTTTCACTATTTTTACCCATCTACCAATAGGTGCCCTTCTTTGCAAGGCATTGGAAAACCTCCCTGGTCTTTGTTGTTGAATCTGTGTTTGAAATTCACTGCTCGACTGAGGGACCTTACAATTATCTGTATGTGTGGGGTACAGAGATGAGGTAGTCATTCAAAAATTGTGTTAAACACTATTATTGCACACAGAGTGAGTCCATGCAACTTATTATGTGACTTGTTGTAGAAAAAAAGTGATTTTCTACTCTTGGACTTATTAAGGCTTGCCATAAAAGGGATTGAATACTTGACACAAGACATTTCAGCTTTTCATTTATTTGTAAAAATGTCTAAACATTATTCCACTTTGACATTATGGGGTATTGTGTGTAGGCCAGTAACAAAACATTAAATGTAATCCATTTTAAATTCAGGCTGTAACACAACAAAATGTGGAAAAAGTTAAGGGGTGTGAATACTTTCTGAAGGCATAAATCATTGGTTGAGACACATACTCAAGTAAAAAAAAAAAAAACGTTTTTGTTCTAAGGTTTGCATTGATATCAAGTGTGCTGTTCTTACCTCCAACCACTCTGTGGCGCCAACACTCCCATACTCTCCAGCACTCCAGCTGGCAAACACGATGCTCCTCCTGGGCTTGAAGCCATCTGTCAGAGGGAAAAAAGACAGGACATCATCATCATCATCATCCGCAGTTGGTTGCCTCCTTACAGGCTATGGGGATATATTTTTCTTGTATTATGTGCTATCGTTCAATTTTATTGCTCACTATATCTGTACTGTTACGTACACTACCAGTCAAACGTTTGGACACACCTACTCATTCAAGGGTTTTTCCTTATTTGTACTATTTTTTACATTGTAGAATAATAGTGAAGACATCAAAACTATGAAATAACACATGGAATCATGTAGTAACCAAAAAAGTGTTAAACAAATCAAAATATATTTTATTTGAGATTCCTCAAATAGCCACCCTTTGCCTTGATGACAGCTTTGCAGACTCTTGGCATTCTCTCAACCAGCTTCATGAGGTAGTCACCTGGAATGCATTTCAATTAACAGGTGTGCCTTCTTAAAGGTTCATTTGTGGAATTTCTTTCCTTCTTAATGCGTTTGAGTCAAATCAGTTGTGTTGTGACAAGGTAGGGGGGGTATACAGAAGATAGCCCTATTTGGTAAAAGACCAAGTCCATATTATGGCAAGGACAGCTCAAATAAACAAAGAGAAACGACAGTCCATCATTACTTTAAGACATGAAGATCAGTCAAAATGGAACATTTCAAGAACTTTGAACGTTTCTTCAAGTGCAGCCACAAAAACCATCAAGCGCTATGATGAAACAGGCTCTCATGAGGACCGCCACAGGAATGGAAGACCCCGATTTACCTCTGCGGCAGACGATAAGTTCATTAGAGTTACCAGCTTCAGAAATTTGCAGCCCAAATAAATGCTTCACAGAGTTCAAGTCACAGACACATCTCAACATCAACTGTTCAGAGGGGACTGTGTGAAAGCAGGCCTTCATGGTCAAATTGCTGCAAAGAAACCATTACTAAAGGACACCAATAAGAAGAAGAGACCTGCTTGGGCCAAGAAACACGAGCAATGGACATTAGACCGGTGGAAATGTGTCCTTTGGTCTGGAGTCCAAATTTGAGATTTTTGGTTCCAACCGCTGTGTCTTTGTGAGACGCGGTGTGGGTGAACGGATGATCTCCGCATGTGTAGTTCCCACCGTAAATCATGGATGAGGTGGTGTGATGGTGCTTTGCTGGTGACACTTATTTAGAATTCAAGGCACACTTAACCAGCATGGCAACCACAGCATTCTGCAGCGATTCGCCATCCCATCTGGTTTGGGTTTAGTGGGACTATCATTTGTTTTTCAACAGGACAATGACCTCCAGGCTGTGTAAGGGCTATTTGACCAAGAAGGAGAGTGATGGAGTGCTGCATCAGATGACCTGGCCTCCACAACCCCCCGACCTCAACCCAACTGAGAGGGTTTGGGATGAGTTGGACGGCAGAGTGAAGGAAAAGCAGCCAACAAGTGCTCAGCATATGTGGGAACTCCTTCAAGACTGTTGGAAAAGCATTCCAGGTGAAGCTGGTTGAGAGAATGCCTAGAATGTGCAAAGCTGTCATCAAGGCAAAGGGTGGCTATTTGAAGAATCTCAAATATAAAATATATTTTTGATTTGTTTAAACACTTTTTTTTGGTTACTACATGATTCCATATGTGTCATTTCATAGTTTTGATGTCTTCACTATAATTTTTACAATTTTCTACATTGCAGAATAAAAGAAAAAGCCTGGTGTGTCCAAACATTTGACTGGTACTCTACGTACTGCATGTAGAGTGTGTACAATCTTCGGTCTATATTCTGTCTGTGTATTTATTGTTAAATTGTAAGAGACGGTCAGCGCCACTTACTTCACCGGGTCAAATTCCTGGTACATGTAAATGGACTTGGTGAATAAAAGGTGATTCTGATTCTAACTAGGTTTAGCTATAGGCCCCCCTTTTTTTATATCTTTAAGACTTCTCCAGTAATGTGCTCAGTTAATGTTAACAGAACCCCATGGTCACCTAAAATATGACTTAATTGACAAAAATGCTCCTTGAGATTTATGGAATACGTTAGAATTAACCCCAGACACTACATGAACACATGAGAGAACTGATTGAAAGCTCAAGGCAGTACAGAAGAGACCTATACTGTATATCCATTCTGTCTATAAAACGTACATTTACATTTTAGTCATTTAGCAGACGCTTTTATCCAGAGCGGCTTACAGGAGCAATTCGGGTTAAGTGCCTGGCTCAAGGGCACATATTTTTCACCTAGTCGCTTTGGGGATTCGAACCAACGACCTTTCGGTTACCGGTCCAACGCTCTTAACCGCTAGACTACCTGCCGATTTAGAGTAGAGACCTGTATCCATTCTGTCTATTCTATGGCATTTCTATGGTTTGGCCTGGCATCTATCATCACCCACCATTTTTCACCATGTCTGAGATGGCGCGGGCCAACTCCACCAACACACAGGTGCCTACGGTGGAGCTGGCGAAGCCTGGGCCCCAAGCATCCCTCTGGGCACCCATAACCACATAACGATCTACAGCAAGGAAGGCAGAGACACAGCATATTTAAAAAGGTGTAAAGGATTAAGACAGTTTTGTATTTATTATGGATCCCCATTCGCTCCTGCCAAGGCAGCAGCTACTCTTCCTGGGGTCCAGCAAAATTGAGGCAGTTATACATTTTAAAAAACATCACAATACATTCATACAACAGATTTCACAACATATTAAAGTGTGTCCCCTCAGGCCTCTACCACCATATATCTATAACACAAAATCCATGTGTACATGTGTGTATAGTGTATATGTTATCGTGTGTGTGTATGCATGTGTCTATGTTTGTGTTGCGTCACAGTCCCCTCTGTTCCATAAGGTGTACTTCTATTCTACTGCTTGCATCAGTTACTTGATGTGGAATAGAGTTCCATGTAGTCATGGCTCTATGTAGTACTGTGCGCCTCCCATGGTCTGTTCTGGACTTGGGGACTGTGAAGAGACCTCTGGTGGCATGTCATGTGGGGTATGCATGGGTGTCCGAGCTGTGTGCTAGTAGTTCAAACAGACACCTCGGTGCATTCAACATGACTCCTCACAAATACAAGTAGTGATGAAGTCAATCTCTCCTCCACTTTGAGCCAGGAGAGATTGACATGCATATCATTAATGTAAGCTCTCTGTGTACATCCTAGGGCCAGCCGTGCTGCCCTGTGCTGAGCCAACTGCAATTTTCCTAAGTCCCTCTTTGTTGCACCTGACCACATGACTGAACAGTAGTCCAGGTGCGATAAAACTACAGCCTTTAGGACCTGCCTTGTTGATAGTGCTGTTAAGAAGGTAGAGCAGCGCTTTATTATGGACAGACTTCTCCCCATCTTAGCTACTGTTGTATCAATATGTTTTGACCATGACAGTTTACAATCCAGGGTTACTCCAAGCAGTTTAGTCTCCTCAACTTGCTCAATTTCCACATTATTCATTACAAGATTTAGTTGAGGTTTAGGGTTTAGTAAATGATTTGTCCCAAATACAATGCTTTTAGTTTTTGAAATATTTAGGACTAACTTATTCCTTGCCACCCATTCTGAAACTGCAGCTCTTTATATATTATTATAGTCTTCGCCAATGGGCTTTGTGATGCTAAACAATAGCAGTTACCCTCTCAAATTGGAGTCAATCCCATTTTATTTCCCTTAAAATGTGGGGACATTAACGGAAATTATGTTCATGAAATGAAAAATTGTTCATTCTTTCAGATCAGGACTATGTATCAATTCACACATCGAATTTCAATTAATCTACCAACTTGATGCATTTGAAATTAAACTGACCCCAAAGCTGCAGTCCAATTACCTAAGAACTATACAACACTGGGGACTGTCATGTTTCTTTCCACAGGGTCATAGGTCAACCATACCTGGGTCCACAAAGCCTTTGATGACTCCAAACACGTTGTTGATCATCTTCTCGGCCAGGACGTTGTTGACCTCCACCGTGACCACATCGTCATCATCTCCCACTTTTCCTACCCCTACCCAACCTGTAGGGGCGTTTTTCCCCTCCATCCCCCTGAGTTTCCAGACAAAGATTTTGTGATCAGTTTCACGTTTTAACCCTTAGGATAGGAATGGTATGCTGATCCTAGATATGTGTGTAAGGCCCAACGCCCAACTTCTACTACACTTAGAGCTAGGATCAGTTGATGGAAACCTACCTCATGATAGTGGTGGCCATGTCGGCGGTGATGGTCTGGGCCTGGATGCTGGGGAGGCCTGAGGACTGGATGGGGGGAAACTGGGTATGGTTGAAGGAGGGGAACCCGGGGGTGTAAGGGTCGCCTGAGCCAAGATGGACCTGGATATGGAGACACACGACAGGGTGAACCTTGACCTATGGGATTGTTCTGGCCTTGCACTAACATATCAAGAGTTTGTCAATAAGTTGAACCAGGGGTGTAATCATTAGTCCAAACAGTTGCGTTCTGCAACAAAAAACTAGTTTCTGTTGAACAAATTCAAGTAGGTCCCTCTCCGTTTGGTTTTTAGTGAATACACCCCAGGTGTGTTGGTGCAGGGCTAGAACAAGAACGTGCACTCCCTTGGGTAGAATATAGAGAGAGTGTCCTCAGGGTGGAGAAAAGTGGAGCTGAATAAGAATAATTAATAACTGAATGATGAAACAACACAAGAGAATGAACACTACTGTTCAACAACTGTCTCAAACCGTAAGCTACTGCTGATATAGCCAACTGTCTTTGTGTGTCCACTCAACTTCAGTTATGGCTGGGAATGCAAATCATGTAAGTCGGTCTACATTTTACATTCATAGAGAAAAATGTCCGCCACACTCACATGGCCAAAGAGCTGAGTGGACCCTCCGATCCTGTCGTCAGCAGGGTAGATGAGCACAGCAGAGGCATTCAGCTTGGCTGCGTTGGCCACCTACGCAGTGAAGGAAAGAGGGAGACATGACTGGAGGCGAAAAGCAGGACACTTTTACACATAGCGATGAGGGCACTTTTACACATAGCGATGACGAACAGGACACTTTTACAGAACAGGACACTTTTACACATAGCGATGACACGACACCTTGTGTTATTCAATCAAGTCCACATAGGCTCCAGTAGATTTGCCAACCCAAACTAGACCCATCACACTTACACTAAACCTCCAAATGAAGAGAGATCAATGACCTTATTATTAAAATTCAGCAGTATGCTTACGAAATTAGATTATTAAATGTTTTTCTTGTGCAATTCCCTCACCTTCTCAGCAAAGCTTATTTTTCCAGTTTTGACCAGAAGGACCCTCCCGTCCAAGGCAATGTCCTTATCCTGCAGTTTCCTCAGGTCGTCCATTTGGCCGTAGTTGCTGTGAAGGATCGCGCCCTGTGAAAAACAAAAATAAAGTTGAAACAGGTCTTGAGCTCAAATATGGAGGTACTATTATGGAAGAATAAAAGGGATATGCAATGTGTAGTTTTCAATTATCCTTAAAAATGAACTGAATGACTAATTCACTACTAAATGTGTGATACCTTCCATGTAGTGTTTTATAGTATACATTATTATGTAAATGCTTTTATTAGTGAGAGTTTCACCTCTATTGTCAAGTTTGAAATCAACTGAAATGCTACAAATTTGTTCATTTCAATGTAAACAAAAAAACGAAACCACAAAAACACAGGATTTTCTTTCTATGATTACCTGTGCTGTTCCAGTTTTGCTGTAGGCCAGATATCCCCTCAGTGTTCCAAGGTCAGACCCTTTGAAGGTCACCCTGTTGGAGCCAGAGGCAGGGGGATCCACAAGCTTGACATAGTGCTCGTCAGTCCACGTGTACATGTCGTAGTCTTTGAACCTTTTCAGCACCTTGTTGGCCAGCAGCTCGTCTCCAGCCGAGCCTGCCTGGTGGCTTCCACTAGCAAACTCACTGAGAGGGTGATATAAGGAAAGAGATATGGAGAGAAGAGGGGGAGCGAGAGAAGAGGGTGATGGAGAGAGAAGAGGGGGAGCGAGAGGGTGATGGAGAGAGAAGAGGGGAGCGAGAGGGTGATGGAGAGAGAAGAGGGGGAGCGAGAGGGTGATGGAGAGAGAAGAGGGGGAGAGAAAGGGTGATGAGAGAGCAGAGGGGGAGGGAAAGGGTGATGGAGAGAGAAGAGGGGGAGCGAAGAGGGTGATGAGAGAGAAGAGGGGGAGAGAAGAGGGTGATGGCGAGAGAAGAGGGGGAGCGAGAGGGTGATGGAGAGAGCAGAGGGGGAGAGAGGGGGTGATGGAGAGAGCAGAGGGGGAGCGAGAGGGTGATGGAGAGAGCAGAGGGGGAGCGAGAGGGTGATGGAGAGAGAAGAGGGGGAGCGAGAGGGTGATGGAGAGAGCAGAGGGGGAGGGAGAGAAAGAGGGTGATGGAGAGAGAAGAGGGGGAGCGAGAGGGGTGATGGAGAGAGAAGAGGGGGAGCGAGAGGGTGATGGAGAGAGCAGAGGGGAGCGAGAGGGTGATGGAGAGAGAAGAGGGGGGAGCGAGAGGGGTGATGGAGAGAGAAGAGGGGGAGCGAGAGGGTGATGGAGAGAGCAGAGGGGGAGCGAGAGAGAAGAGGGTGATGGAGAGAGAAGAGGGGGAGCGAGAGGGTGATGGAGAGAGAAGAGGGGGAGCGAGAGGGTGATGGAGAGAGAAGAGGGGGAGCGAGAGGGTGATGAGAGAGCAGAGGGGGAGCGAGAGGGTGATGGAGAGAGAAGAGGGGGAGCGAGAGAGAGAGGGTGATGGAGAGAGAAGAGGGGGAGCGAGAGGGTGATGGAGAGAGAAGAGGGGGAGCGAGAGGGTGATGAGAGAGAAGAGGGGGA
This sequence comes from Coregonus clupeaformis, assembly GCF_020615455.1. Lineage (NCBI taxonomy): Eukaryota > Metazoa > Chordata > Actinopteri > Salmoniformes > Salmonidae > Coregonus > Coregonus clupeaformis. Next base: position 3,927,855 of record NC_059205.1, on the reverse strand, counting down.
GAGAAAGAGAGACAGGAAAAAAGAAGGAAGGAGTCAGTAAGCTAAATATACTTTCTTTATCCCAATGATGTGCCAAACATGTTATCTAGTCATTTATTAAGACTTCAAATCTAATGTTATTTGTCACATGCTTCATAAACAACAGGTGTAGACTAACAGTGAAATGCTTACTGACGGACCTTCACAACAATACAGAGAGAAAAACAGAGAACTAATAGAAAGATAATAACACCAGGAATAAATACACAATGAGTAACGATAACTTGGCTTTATACACGGGGTACCAGTACCGAGTCCATGTTCAGGGGTACGAGGTAATGGAGGTAGATACAGTATGTACATACAGGTAGGGATAATGTGACTAGGCAACAGGATAGATAATGAACAGCAACAGCGGCGCATGTGATGAGTCAAAAGAGTGCAAAAAGGGTCAGCGCAGATAGTTAACCAATAGCTATCCGGACTATTTAACAGTCTTATGGCTTAGAGGGGTAGAAGTTGGTCAGGCTGCCATACTGTCACAACATAGTACAATTGGTATTAGTATAACATTGTAGTGCTATTTCCAATATAAAGTTGAAAAATGAGAGCAGACAAAACAAGCTTAAAGGGATACTTTGGGATGTTGGCAATGAAGCCCTTTATCTACTTTCCCCAGAGTCAGATGAACTCATGGATAGAAATGGTATCCACGAATTCATCCGACTCTGGGGAGATCGATATCACTTTAATGTTCACCCCACTGGGCTAGACTAGTGAAGTCACCTGAATGCGGTCTCGAAGCTGGAGGCACTCAGCTTCTGACCCAGCAAGCTCTTCACGTCATTCCAGTCCATGAGAGGGGTCGTCTCCGTCTTAAAGGAACCTTCACTAACGGAGTCTTCAGAGGTTATCCTAGAGCAGCTGGGAGCCAACTCTTTTTTCCGGTGGGCCAGGTAGCCAATCAGATAGCCTGAGAGAGAGAGACACAGACAGAGACAGAGAGACACAGACAGAGACAGACAGAGACAGACAGAAATAAATAGTAAAAGGGGGAATCGAGTAAATTATCAAATGAAACCACTGTCAGCAGCAGCTATACAACACCATCCCAGCAGAAACCAGACCAAGGGACGGTTTTTCCCAGAAGGGACGGTTTTTCCCAGACAAAAAAAAAGCTTTTGATGGAGAATCTCCATTGAGAATGCTGTTTAGTCCAGGACTAGGCTTAATCTATGTCTGGGAATCCGGCCCTTAATCTGGTCATCATTTTTTATATTTATTATCTAAACAGTGTTTCATCCATAAATCATACGACAGTGCAGGTTGCCCCTATCACCTCCACTGAGTTTTAGCGATCTGTGGCTAAAGTTAGCAGAACTTCTTAGTGGCTTTTAAAAGAAACCCGAAACATTAATTAGAGTCTCTACCGGCCCATAGACTACTTTCAGAGTGAAGAAACCAACTATCCATGAACGTATCCTTTAATACTGAGCATGTGACTTTTACTGATACAGCATATGACCAATATGTGACTAATGGTAACTGAGGCACCGGCATGCAATTGTCGTCGTTTTAAAATGTCTGTTCTTACCGATGATTAAGATGAGGAGTACGGTGACCACCATGAAGCAGAGGTTCTTGGGCGTGCGCCCGGCGGGCTTGCGTACCACGTAGCGGTCCTGGGCATGGTTGCGTTCCTCCCCCACGCAGTTGCCGCCCACCTCGTCGTCCATGTCGGACGACAGCTTCATCTCCACCTGGCTGTTCTCGCCTTCCATGTTCTGGGTCAGGTTGAAGCGTGTGTACGAGCGCGGCTCCCCGTTGAACTGTGTGGAGACAGATGGATGAATGAAGGAAAGAAAACTGTTACAAAATGCATTTTACAGTGAATCACGTGTCTTGAGTATTTTTTGTGTGTTTTATTCAGCCAAAAGCCACACACACACACACTCTTCTGGAACATGTTGAAGTGCATTGATAGGGATATAATTTCATAGAGATAAACACAAGCATTCATAGTTCACAGAAGTACACTCTTGTACTCATTAAGCAGTCCATCCAAGTGAAATACTTTTGACTTCTACAAATGTGTTTTTAAAAAAGGTACATTTTTAGTAATTTTAACATAGGTTCCCATTTTTTTTTTTTTTTCATTTTCCACACCTGTTTATAGTAGTGATAACGGGGGGAAAAAATATATAGTTACATGTCGGGATTAGGGCTGTCTAAGTTAACGCGTTAAATGTTTAATGCCATACATTTTTATTGACGCCATTAACGCATTTTCTTAGTTTGACCCCCTGAACCATCCATAGTTCAAATTCAAGCCCTGGCAGCTGATGCGCTAGTTTAACAACCACTTTACTAGCTAGTAACTTGTATGACTGAATGATGGAGAGAGCTAGTAAGGGGCTTTTAAAATGGCAAATTAAAATGTAAAATCCCTCCCAGATGGCTCTCTGGGTAAAAACAAAGTAATTTGCATCTATTGCAAGACAACATTCATCAATGATCTAGTCTTCATTGTCATTTACAAGCGAAATGTTGACGCCGGCAATACAAGTAACGCTTCGAACACATCAGTATATGTGTGTCTGTATATAACAGTATTGTGTTGCGGAGGCAGTGCGTTCTGTGTGGTGCATACGTTGGATTTATTGAACGTATGCGTCAAACCGTATGCGTAAATGGGTTGACAGAAATGGTAGCAGAAGGTGAATGTTGAACTTTTGTTGCACACATATCTAGATGATCCTCATACTATTTTGCGCAATGACGCAGTTGCTGTGTTCAAAGCGTTACGTTACTAGTAGCAATGGAGGACATCAGGCTAAGATAGAAGAGTGTCCACGGAAGGCCTATGGACAGGTCCACGAGCAGCAAGCTAACACAAGCAATAGCCAAGTGGATAGCTACACCATGCAGGCCAGTCCACATTGTGGAGGACGAAGGCTTGAGGGGATACCCTTTGGATCGCATCTAACGACTCAACATAGGACTTACCCTTGAGAACCACCGTCGTTTGAAGAATACACGAGCTGTATGAAAGGGAGAGGGCTACGAAAGCGGGGGAGTTGAAACATGCAACGGCTGTTGTTCTCACGGGAGACCACTGGACTTCGGTAAGAAGTAGCCACAAACTACCTAGGGGTTACTGCCCACCACGTCGATGAAAACTGGAAACTGCATTCACATGCTCTGGCCGTAATGAAGACAGGCACTACGCTGAAACGTGCGCCGAGGGTTTCATGGATGTAGCAAAGCAGTGGAACATTGAAAAAACAAAGATACCACACTTTGCACAGACAGTGCACGGAACATGATTGCAACTGCTAGACATCTGGCTTTTGAACACCTGCCCTGCGCACAGTCTCCAAAAGGTCCATCACAGTGTACCTACACAACAGCGGGTTCGACAATGCCCTAGACAAATGCCGAAAGATTATTGGCCATTTCAAAACACAGCCCACCAAAAGTTGCAGAGCTAGGACAACTGCAAGTTGTAAATGTGAAAGAGTCACTAGAAACAAGATGTCACAACAAGATGGAATTCCACTCTGGAAATGGTAAAGCGTGTCCACAGAAACCAACAACCACTGAGAGATGCTCTGGCCCAACAGAAAACGAACATCACCATGCCAACCACAGCTGAACTGAAGACACTACTGCAGCCCTGTAGGTAATATTCTTTAATCACACTATTAGCGTTATAATACAATTGTGTGTGTGTGTGTGTGTGTGTAATGTGTGTGTGAGTGAGGGAATGTGTCTGTGTATAACAAGTCTCTCACAATTGACTGAAGTGATTTTGAATTATCTTCCACTGTAGGTACTTGACTGAACTTCTGGGAGGAGAGAAGTACATTTCCTGCTCAGTGGCGTTGCCTGCTTTGTGCATCTCCTTCGGGTGATGGAGAGCTCCGATGATGATCCTGCCTATGTAGTAAGATTCAAGCTAACATTCACAACAGACCTGGAAAAACACACCAACCTCGCATGTCTGAAAATCGTCACAGCCCCGACCCAAGGTTTAAGGACCTGAAGTGCCTTCCCAGACCTGAGAGGGCTTTGGGTCAGCAACTCGCTAAAAGGAAGAGAGGCCTGCACAGCAACCTGATAAAGCAACAGAGTCAGAGCCACCAAAGAAGAAAGCTGCCCTCTTGTTGAGGTCTTCTGAGTCTGATGAAGAGGAGGAGTCCATTGAGAAATGTGTGGAGCGTTACAAAGCAGAGGCCCAGCATCAACAGGGAGGACTGTCCACTACAGGGTGGGCACACACCAGGCTGGCCTGCATTGCACGAGGGTTACCTGGCAACACCTGCCACATCAGTACCTTGTGAGGGGTTGTTTTCACTCTCTGTGAAATCAACCAAATTTTTCATCTGAAAATGTCAACAGGCCTGAGTGAAAAGAAATAGGAGGACGACTGAAGTGTATGGTCACAGGTTTACTTTCATGACATTGTTGGACAGGTGTATGTTCTGTGTATCCATAGAGACAGTTATTTTTTTCTTATAGCCTCCAATCAGTAATTGGGAGAACAATAATTTGGAATGGCTGAAGCTTTAACAGTGTGTGTGTGAACTTAAAGAAAATGTATAAGGGAGTAGGCCTACTGGGAGCATTAGTAAGTTACAGGACTTTTGTACTGCCAGAATATTTGTTGTGTTTCAGTCCCTACATGCCTGTAACTTTATTTAGCACCAAATTTGAACAAATAAAACATTTGCCATTAAATCGCGATTAACTACAGAATTTAATGCGATTAAAAGTTTTAATCGTTTGACAGCCCTAAATCGGGATATTATTCTTTGCCGATATATCGCAATATTATCTGACAATATTGCAATATTATTTGAGTTAGTCGTCTGTAACTGCAACAAAAACTCCAGCATTTTTCCTTCATGGCTTCTTCTCCCTAAATAGGGAGGCAATTTGTTTTCAGCCCTTTTATTTCCGTGACTGATCAAAACTCATTTTTTCATGGCTCTCTCTTGTCCATCTGCAGAGATATGGTGAGCAATTGTCACGGTTTCGGCCGAGGCTGCTCCTTCTCCTTGTTCGGGCAGGCTTCGGCGGTCGTCGTCTCCGGAGTACTAGCTGCCACCGTTCGATGTTTCTATGGTTGATTGGTTTTGTCTGTTTTGTTACACCTGTTCCTTATTAGTGTTCATTATGCGTCCTATTTAGTTCCTTGAGTTTGGTCAGGTGTTGTGTGTAATTGTTTGTTGTCACGTTGTGTGCTAGTCCGTTTTTCAGTTCTCTCTGTATTTTGTGTTTTGAGAGAGAGTTCCGCACTTTGTGCGCCTTGTGTTTACTTTACCGTGTTGCGTAAAGTTCGCCTGTTGCCTGTTGCCGTGTGTGGCTTGTTCTTTGGACTTCACTAAAGACGTCTGTTCGATACCTCTGTGTGTCCTGCGCCTGATTCCACACATCCTCTACACTCAACCCTGACAGCAATATGTTTTGAACATTGAATTGCAACACATATATAATCGTGAGAATCGCAATGCATATCGTATCGGCGCCTACGTATCGTGATAATATCGTATCGTACTGTCCCTGGCAATTCCATAGTGTATAGTACTATTAGCATTATGTCTAATTATACTCTAGTGTAGTAATATAGTACGTACGTGTCCATACGTCGACGTGTCAGAGGTGTGCATAATGTTTGCCGCTTAATAACACAATGGCTGCGTTTACACAGGCAGCCCAATTCTGATATTTTGCCAAAAATGTGTCTTTTGACCAATCGGATCAGATCTTTTGCCAATAAATCAGGCAAAAGATCTGAATTGGGCTCCCTGTGTAAACGCAGCCATTGTGTTACAACATTTATTGAGTCAAATCAGTATAAAACATAACGCATTACTTCCTCTAGACCAGCCCTACTAAAAGCAGATGCCATAGTAACTGAAGAAAAACATTTGTTTCATTGCCTTAATAAAACCAATGCTTTTTGGTTTGTAGCATTCATCAGGGTATAATGTCAATTGACCTCCAATAGTTTCTGAAGTTAGCCCATTCTTCACATTTCCAGTTTGCTCCTTTATTCATGCACCTTGGTTGGAATGCGAGGTAGCGGCATTACTCCCTTTGCTTCTGGAATCACTGAACCACTTTAAAAAGTAAAGAGCCCAATTGGCAAGTTTCTGAGGCAGACCCATTTTACTAACATTTAGAAAAATGGTGGCGCAGGTATCCGTCAACCGAAACTAAAAGCAACCATTTAAAAAAACACATTCAAAAGAGGAATGCTTTTGATTTGCGACCATTTTTAGACAGGATAATGAGACAGTCATTTAATAAATGCTAGGGTAATTTATTTCAAGAGTAGGCCTAGGCCTAGTACTTACAATTTTGGATATTGTCGACATTGCCTGGTCCATGGTAGCTTCTGAGAAGTCTAGAGGGAACAAAAAACACAATTTGAGTATGGAACAGGATCCATGCCAGAACAGAAATATGGACAGTTTTCAGGCAAGAAAATACTACCCCTCCCAAAGCCCCAGGTTTTCACTTCTTATTTGTGTATTCATGAACAGTTTCTTTCTGGCTAGTGGGGAGAAACCAAAGAAAAGCTCCCACATCTTCTCTAAACATCCACCAGGCTTCCTACGGTGTTGCCCTGAAGGATTGCTCTGTTCCCAGGCACAAAAGAGCACTGTTGAGGGCGTGAACCGGCCACATAATCACACTGGCTCCACGTGAAGTCGAGGGGGGGGGGAAATAACATGCTTACAAAAACACAAAACTTCCCACGTGGTTTGATTTTATGGATGCAATGTCTCTGTGTGAATGGAATCCTGAGACCTGAAACACGAGACCACCATATAATTTCCTGGTTGTCAAGTGATGAACACTTATTCTGAATAACGAATAGGCCGTTTTAAACATTTGATAATGTGCTGTGTTATTAAGTCATTATTGCAGACCCCATTGCTTATTTGACTGTAGAGTCTATAAGTGTTCTTGTACTGTAACGTTACTGTTAAGTTGTTGTAACTAGCCTAAATTCATTCATAAAATAATTCATTATTTGTCCCATTGATGTTACCACGTAGTATTATGTTTAGAGCAGTAGGTGGCGACAAAGTCCCACAAGATTTGCTTTGCTTAGGCTGATATATAACTCAAATGTATTACAACTAGGCCTAATGATTCAAATTAATATAGGAACTGAATACAAATTAAATAAATGAATTGAAAAAAAAAAAAAAAAATAGTCAATGAAAATAATGACTTGAGGCCATTCATTATTCAGATAAAAATTATACATCACGATCACCATCTCATTTACTTCTAAGAAACCCTACGAATACAACCGCCTCATCTATATTTGACAATAGGGCAGTCTGATTAAGTTAGTGCTCAGAATAAAGGGCATAGATAATATGTCAAAGCCCAACTGAAATAGAGGGTTAAGTAAAGTACACCACGTCACTGTATTCGGAAAAGAAACCGACAGCATCCAGCCAATCAATATGCTTAGCAATGAGTAAGGAAAGTTTATCGAACCCTCCTAAAAACAGCTGTTTGACCACAGAGTTACCACAGTCATGATAGCAATTCCTCATAACACTTCTCCTTTACTGAGAAAGGCAAGGAGTAATTCACAACCAATGTCTTACGCTTTACCAGTCAAAATAATGCATCACTGACAAGGGAGGACCTAAGCCTAGATACTAAACAAAAGGTGTCGAGTTTTTACCCTGTATATGACCTCGCTATTGTTATTTTTATTGCTGCTCTTTAATTATTTGTGACTTTTATTTCGTATTACTTTATATATTTTTTTTTAATTTTTTTTTTTTTATATTCTTTCTTGAAACTGCATTGTTGGTTAAGGGCTTGTAAGTAAGCATTTCACTTTAAGGTCTACACCTGTTGTATTCAGCGCATGTGACAAATAAAAGTTTATTTGATTTGAAACCATGCCCAACCTTTCTGAACAATCCCAAAGTCTACAGCCTTACCAAATGCCTAGCTACCTGTACCCAATCAGCATGAACCTAGCTAATGAACCTTATTCACCTCTTTTCCCATCACACCAAACATCAATATTATCTCAATGCTCCTGAACCAAATCACCAAAAATAACTGAGGCCAGTGAGCAGAGCCCTCATTTACAGTTGAGTCATTTAGCAGACGCTCTTATCCAGAGCAACTTACAGTTAGTGAGTGCATACATTTTCATTATTTTTTCGCACCGGTCCCCTGTGGGAATCGAACCCACACACCTGGCATTGCAAGCACCATGCTCTACCAACTGAGCCACACGGGACATGACTCCAATGGAACACAGCTACTCTAAATAACTACTCGTCAACCGTTCCTCCCAGGCCTGAAGTATTTCAACCACCTAAACAGCTATCTTATGTCCCATCTAGCGTAAAAATAAGACAATTAATGAATTCTAGAATTGTGTTAGGGACTGAATGAATCAGTGACAGACACAGTCCTTGTTTTTGTAAAGTCACCTCAGTAGAGAGTTGCCACAGTGATTACTGTAGCAAGGCTAACTGGGCAGAAAGAACAGTGGCGGCTGTCCGGGCAACGAGCCCTGAATGACCTCTAGCGACATGATCAGCACCAATGGAGTGAGATTCCAGAGAGGACATGGCGTGAGAGCGGAACCGTGGGCAAATGCCAGGAGACAGGCCTGCCCTACTTAGCAACCTCCAAGCCTAGCCTAATCTAACTAAACCATAAATATAGGCCTATGATCTTAACCCTACATTAGCTTAGCAGTTATAGGCTAATTTCAGTTAGGCTAACTTGGCCTGGCACGGCCTAGCCGTGTCTTCCTCAGCGCTAGCCAAAATATGCTGATTTAGCAAGACGACAGTAAAGGTCACAGAAACAGAGGAGATACTGTAGCAGTGGTGTCCTTGTCCCATGTAGCGTCAGCTGTGTACTTTGTGTCAGTTACCCTGTCTAGTGTCCTTCATCTACATCTCGTTTTTATTGCTTTTAATACACTAACTGTAGCACTTTGAGATTATTTTTCAGTTAAAGACGCATTATAAATTCTATGTATTATTATTATTATTGTTATTATTAGTATTATGTGACCGACCAAGCTTCTCAAAATGATATGTCCTTTTGTAAGCTAGAAAACTTAATAACCACATATAGAAATGTAGGCTGTAACCTCTTCACCTCTGCTTTCAGTGGCATATCTTGAGAAAAGACTGTTGGTTAAGTGGTTATATCATTAAAATCACACCGTCTGAAAAGGTAAGCTACATGCTAAACACACCCAGCCTTGGTAGGGTTAAAAACCTCATCAGTTTAGCAAGTCCTTCAGCTAGAGAAACCTACAGATAACAGATGAGAAGTGCGATTACAAACACACAGTCACACACACTAACCAGGTTTCCAGCCATCCTTTTGATGTGAGTAAAGTACATGTAGGAGTAAATAAAGGTCACGACAGGCTTGATGGGGAAAAAAAGTGTCTGTAAACTTTCCAAATGTCAACCAAACAAAAATACGCTAGCCAAGGTGGGATTTTTTTCTGTCTGTCAAATTAACTACAAGAGAAACGGCGGTGGAAACACCTTTATGCACAAATATTGATATAATAACCATCATATCGAAGTAAGCATGGAGTCACGTGATTATGTTGTGTGGTCCTCCCACTACGACTTGTCGGGAAAGCACGCAGTTTATTAGGCTACAGATTAAATAAGTTATGATGAACTTCACAGGGTGGTGAATGTGCAAGGTGATGAGCTTAATGCTGCTTTCCAATAAATATCAAGGGTCTTATTGTGGTGACATGATCATCGATGCTTGGCTGCCGTTTGACAAATAAAAATAATATCGCTCTTATCCATAACAATCACATCATGTCGGTAGCCTAACCACACTGCATCTGCGTGCTGTTGGCCACAGCCTGGAGACATTGACTCCAATAATCAACTAATCATGATCTTCAGTTTAGAATGCAATTAGTTTAAAATCAGCTGTGTTTGCTAGGGATGGGGGGGGAAAAGTGTCAAACCTCTCGGGCCCCTGAGGACTGCAGTTTCCCCATCTCTGTTCTAGAGTGTAGGCCTCTACCTGCAAAGCCCCCCAAAGTGTGTCAGACAGATAAAGCCTGTGCTACCGCCATGGGAACCGTGAATTCACCCTTGGTTCCCAGACGTATTGCTACAGTGGGCCCAGGGGGGGGGGGGGGTGGCACCGTGGTTACATCAATTCAAGGCTAAAGCAATAAGTCTTGAGTATCACGTTCCTTTCTCGAAACAGACAAATCGTCGCCCGAGACGTGTGATTTCTGTAACAGCCTAGTAGCTCTTCTCTTTCCATTGTCAAGCAGACACTCAAAGTAGTGCTTTCCAACTTCCAACACCTCTCCCAGAAGAGCCCGGGGTAACCTTGAGTTCATAAATAGCCCAGAGTAAAATGTGGGGCCATGTCTAACATTACGACACCACCGCTGGCGTGAACTTAAGAGGGGGGGGGGGAATGACCGAGTTCAAACACACGGCCATTTACACCAGCTTTACGTCACAAGTGTCTCACCGGCTGACTGACTTAAAACCTTCTACTCTAACTAGTACACAATGTATTTCTGTGGAACAACGTTTATCCATGAAGCTGACGATGTTACAGCGTGGTAAACATTACTATAACGCCTGTCGTAACCATTCATAGCAGTTCATTTCTTCAATAATAATATCATGACAAATGCAGATGTAGGGGACTGACCGTAGGCTGTGAGTTGACCGCAAACAGCCATGTGAAGTTATTTTAGTCTCAAGAACTGGCAACATGTTGTGAATGTACAACATGATTAGACGCTTACATGCCACAGTATGAGGCCTATGCTTTATGGTTTAATATGAAGCCTAACCAAAGTAGAGCCAAAGTAACGGATTCTAACCTATATCATAGCCCTAGGCTAAAGCTATTCACTCACATAGGCAGACCTATAATGAAGTTCTTGGACTCATCACAATGATTACAGGGCAGCAGGTAGCTTAGTGGGTAAGAGCGTTGTGCCAGTAACCGAAAGGTCACTGGTTCTAATCCCCGAGCCGACTAGGTGAAAAATCTGTCGATGTGCCCTTAAGCAAGGCACCCTAATTGCTCCTGTAAGTCGCTCTGGATAAGAGCATCTGCTAAATGACTAAACATGTAAATGAAACCTTTAGTCACAGTGGACAGCGCGTGTTAAAGGGAAGTGGAAGAGGAGCAAGAAAAGATTTCTGAAACTATTTCAGGTCTAAAAAGGAAACTAAATAACCTGTTTTTCCAAATGCGAAGGTGTGACAACTGCAGACTTCGGTAGGTTCAGGGAAAGGAAAATATGATTTACTCTGATGTCTGATGTCATTAATTCAAATCAGTTCCTATCAAGTATAGACTACCGCTTTTAACTCAATCTTTTGCCCAAGAAACAGACCTGCTATAAACCCAAAAAGAGCAAGCCGCGAGTGCCAAAGAGGCCAGAATTATTGCGCAACCAAGGCAACAATTACATGAAAGCTTCATTAATCAAACCGAACATGGCCAATCCTGGTTTTATAAACTGCTGACATCTGGATTATTGCCCACTAATCCTGGTTATAGGGAGCGAGAAGGGAGATGGGGGTGGGTGGGTCATATCTTCTGCTTCATTGTGCAGTAGCCGATCATGTGAGAGTCACATTGGGGAAAGTTCCCAGTTGTTCATGGGAATGAAGGCCAGCCAGGAGAACAGGCTACAGTGCCATACAGAGGTATCTCCAAAATGGCTCGGCATGACTGAGTCATAAACATTACATACCATATTCAGTCTGAGATTACTGTGTAGAACATGAATAGGCTAGCCAATAGTCACCACAAAAAAACAGAACTTTCATTAAATTTACATCATTTAGCAGACGCTCTTATCCAGAGCGACTTAAAACGAGCAATTAGGGTTAAGTACCTTGCTCAAGGGCACAGCGGCAGATTTTTCACCTAGGGATTCAAACCAGGAACCTTTCGGTTACTGGCCCAACATCCTTAACCGCTAGGCTACATCAGACACATTATGGGTCTGTTGTCAATTAGAATATCGTGGAGATTTTCTATATAGCTAGAAAGGATCATCAAATGACCTGGATGGATAAGGATATTACTTAGAGAGTAGAGACTTCTAGAATATAACTGACACACACACAAACACAGCATAAATATCACAACATGTGTGCTGTGCATAGCTATGTTGCATAGCCATGTGTGTCAAAGGTTGTGAATACCAATACAGTTTAGAAGTTCAATAATAATAATAATATGACATTTAGCAGACGCTTTTATCCAAAGCGACTTAGTCATGTGTGCATACATTTTTACAATCATGTTTAGAAGTTCAAGAAATCACCAAAGCCACTATAGGATAGGGAAGCCCGGGAGAGACCGGGCTTTTCGAGGTTCGTTCATTCATAGCCTATTTCAATTCAAAATAATTGCTCGACATGATTTGCATTGAGATAATTAGAATTTTGTTGGACTTCTACACGCACACTACCGTTGAAGAGCTGGATTCGTTCAGATAGTCTACCGGGCTATAGCTTAACAGGACCTTTTTAGCTTTTATGACCAGAAAGAAATTGATTATATAACGCAATGTCTGTTTCACACGATCTTGCTGATAGAGAATAGGTTATTAGACTGGCGCGCGAAGGTTTACCCATGCAGATGAGCTTCCATTGCGACATTTAAAAAATAGGTTACTACCATGTGCTGAGAGAGTAGCCTAACCCTAGGCTACAGAGCACTCGACTCAACCGAACATGACAAACCCTTGATAGAGAAGTTGAGAACTAATTTGCAACATAACCTTGCTTTGGTTTGCTACATTGCAGCCTAGCCCAATATGTACTCTTAAGGAGCCTACCATTACTCCTTAAGGTCCAAGGACATTATGTTATTTTCAGAGGTAGACTTGCTCTGGCAGCCAAAAACAACCAAATACTCCATCTAAACGTGAAGCTATACGGTTCTAGAAACAAAGCCCTTTACGTTCATATCACATCAACATAATAATATATCACAATTGCAAAATATACACTTACTGTATACCGTTTTAACCGGGTTTATCACAGTTGCAGCCGAGAGTATTTTTCAGTGACGACACATTTCTGGCTGCCTTATGCCCTTACACACAGGTGTTCAAAGCATGCTAGATAGATAACACAGGAGGTCACGGTCTACGGTCTTCCAGAAATACACGCTGTGTGCTTTAAAATGAAGAGATGGCCATGTGGGAACACCAACCCTATAAAAAAGGTGTGTATCAATTTAAACTTTTGTTTTTGGAAAATTATTTCTAGCTGATATGAAAGATAAGGTCCTCGTGTTTCCAAACCCATACTGCAAGCGATGCTTAATATTCAGACCGAGCGTTGGGGCTCTTAACAAAACTTCCCCGTACATAAGACGCCTTCATCCAAAGACTTATGTGTAAAGGAACTGATGGGAGATGTGATCAACGGGTAATTACATTGTAGCCTAGAAGACACAGAGCTACAATCATGATCCAATCAACCATTGACAACGGCTAACTAGCCTACATAAAGTGATAGGCAAAAATAGCCATGATGACATGCTGGCAATATTTAAATAAATATAAAAATGATATTTGGTTACATGTAGTGTCATATATCCATATGCTCTCTAAAATTATGGACGCCAATAATATAACGCGTTACGTTAACATTACTGTCATCATGGCCATTCATGTTAGTCAATCCCATGGTATTGGTAGACTATTTCAGCGTTTAAAAGCTACATTTATAATGATACAAATCAAATGACACCCTTACCGCTCTTCGTTAGTGCCAGTCGTCTGGTATCGTATGCCCCCTCGAGACGAGGTTTCTTTGAACGTCCACTATCTTCTTCCTTCACTGGAGCGAGCAACCTTGAGCATGGTCTTTATGGATAGAAGAAAAAAAATCCAGTTGTAAAATATCAAACGTCACTTCCTGTGCCAATTCTTCCCTAGCCGGCTCGCTGGCCTTGCCATGTGTTCTAGAAGGTGTGCGCTCTTGAGAAATAAATGTCGGCAGTGGTTTCTAGGCCTATGTGTTTTGACCGTTTAACTTGACACGTTCACACGACCTAGGGTGTTTGCACAACATTAGTGAGGATTAAATATGTTGACATGTACACAGAAATGTAGAATGCATGCATGAGACACAGGTGACATTTGTCATCTCGAGAGCCTTGGGCGCAGTTGATTTTGCTCACCCGGCGCGTGGTGGAGTTCATTTCGCATCAGTGGATGGTTCCAAAAGGGAAAACTGCCTGTTTGGCGTGCTAAATCATGTGCGTCTTCGCCTTTCAGTGTGACGACTTTCACGCTTTGCACAAGAGTTTTCCAATGAATGACTGGCTGGCGGCATCATAGTCTCGGCTGCACACCATGAATAACCCCCAGTTCATTCCAACATTTTCATATGGCTATCCTATTCCGTCAATAAATAGGTAATCTCTCTGAACATGTAGGACTCATCCTAAATATAAATTGGTTTGGATGCGGTCTGACTGTATGCAGGTTGCTCAAAATAAAAATAGAGGGTGTTCTTGTAACGATTTTTGTCCAAATATAATTTGGAATACTCAATTTGCGTAGATGTGAAATAGCATCACTGCAATTGGGCTTTAGGCTATTTCAGTGATATTATAGTAGGTGCGATGCGCCTATAGCATATGCAATAGCCAAATCAACGTTTAGGGGTAGGCCTAAGTCTAAAATAAGGGCTGTACTTGTAGGTAGCGTAGGTTTCTTGTGTTTTATAGACAATTATAAAAAATAAAAATAAATGCTTTTACGCAACAGACATGATTTTACGCACCATAAATGTCTGATGAAACCATAACTAATGCACATTTTGCAGGGTGTCCAATAAAAAAAAACGGTGGTTTGTTTCATCCGACTGGTCAGGTATAAGGACCTCTCTGTATTCAAAATGGTTTATTAAACAGTAATTACGCCAAGCAGTTTGACTGACCGGAATTACGCGCGAGATTATGCCAAAACTACCAAACCAGTCGGACACAGGCCTACAGTTACACATGAATAGGAAAATCAAACTTCATGGGAACAAAATGAAAGTTTCCTTTGCAACTCTCTTTTTCTGCTACAGCTGTGAAAATATTATCTGCTATACAGGGTCTTGTTGTAATTGTAGGCCAGGAGACAGAAGGGCGTGATTTAGCCTAATCTTAGAAATGTTGAGTCTGCAGACCCATGACTTGACATTTTCTACATTAAAATATGATAAAATGTCATTTGATACAGATTTTTCAAGTGAGAAAGAATGCAAGGATCAGTTGTTATTTAAAAGCAAAGTCAGTAGCTAAAGATGTGTAAATAATTGTTTTGGGCCACTGGGAAGAGGCTTTTTGCTAAGCTTCTATATCCTTAGTGAAAAGGTTATTAAATGTAATTATAAACTGTCATTAGGTTCATCTATCACCTCCATAAGTATAAAGAGGGCTAAATCAGGATTTTGTGTTTGTTCATTTGTTTGTGTATGTAATATCAGAGCTCAACTCTTCAATTAAACAACCCTCCTTGGGTGGTCTCATCAGGTAAACTAATCGCTGCCTTTCTCATCGACATTGTATAAAGAGTTTTGGCACCAATCCTCCCCCTTACAAGTATTGTGAGTCACACAGTCATTTTGCTCACTGTGGACAGTGATTAAAATAGGGAGGATGTTGCCATGGTGTCTCAAAGTATCACACATGCAGGGCTTCAGGTGAAACACAAAAGGTCTCTGCCACCACTTCTTGACAGTAAGCCTAGCCTGGCCTGCACTCACTTCAAAATAATAGTTTCATTCCAAAATGCTATATATCCATTTTTAGAAATGTTAGTAAATTAGCTTTTATTGTTTAAAGAAATTATGAAAGAGATTGGTGTGTTTTTTAACTATTTAATCATGGCATGGGGTTGTTCAATGACAGACATGTATTTGTTTAAAATCTTTCACTTGATGGTTTCATTTCAGAGAGACTGTACAGTGAGGGAAAAAAGTATTTGATCCCCTGCTGATTTTGTACGTTTGCCCACTGACAAAGACATGATCAGTCTATAATTTTAATGGTAGGTTTATTTGAACAGAGAGACAGAATAACAACAACAAAATCCAGAAAAAATGCATGTCGAAAATGTTATAAATTGATTTGCATTTTAATGAGGGAAATAAGTATTTGACCCCTTCTCAATCAGAAAGATATCTGGCTCCCAGGTGTCTTTTATACAGGTAACGAGTTGAGATTAGGAGCACACTCTTAAAGGGAGTGCTCGTAATCTCAGTTTGTTACCTGTATAAAAGACACCTGTCCACAGAAGCAATCAATCAATCAGATTCCAAACTCTCCACCATGGCCAAGACCAAAGAGCTCTCCAAGGATGTAAGGGACAAGATTGTAGACCTACACAAGGCTGGAATGGGCTACAAGACCATCGCCAAGCAGCTTGGTGAGAAGGTGACAACAGTTGTTGGGATTATTCGCAAATGGAAGAAACACAAAATAACTGTCAATTTCCCTCGGCCTGGGGCTCCATGCAAGATCTCACCTCGTGGAGTTGCAATGATCATGAGAACAGTGAGGAATCAGCCCAGAACTACACTGGAGGATCTTGTCAATTATCTCAAGGCAGCTGGGACCATAGTCACCAAGAAAACAATTGGTAACACACTACGCCGTGAATGACTGAAATCCTGCAGCGCCCGCAAGGTCCCCCTGCTCAAGAAAACACATATACAGGCCAGTCTGAAGTTTGCCAATGAACATCTGAATGATTCAGAGGAGAACTGGGTGGAAGTGTTGTGGTCAGATGAGACCAAAATGGAGCTCTTTGGCATCAACTCAACTCGCCATGTTTGGAGGAGGAGGAATGCTGCCTATGACCCCAAGAACATCATCGCCACCGTCAAACATGGAGGTGGAAACATTATGCTTTGGGGGTGTTTTTCTGCTAAGGGGACAGGACAACTTCACCGTATCAAAGGGACGATGGACGGGGCCATGTACCGTCAAATCTTGGGTGAGAACCTCCTTCCCTCAGCCAGGGCATTGAAAATGGGTCGTGGATGGGTATTCCAGCATGACAATGACCCAAAACACACGGCCAAGGCAACAAAGGAGTGGCTCAATAAGAAGCACATTAAGGTCCTGGAGTGGCCTAGCCAGTCTCCAGACCTTAATCCCATAGAAAATCTGTGGAGGGAGCTGAAGGTTCGAGTTGCCAAACGTCAGGCTCGAAACCTTAATAACTTGGAGAAGATCTGCAAAGAGGAGTGGGACCAAATCCCTCCTGAGATGTGTGCATACCTGGTGGCCAACTACAAGAAAGATCTGACCTCTGTGATTGCCAACAAGAGTTTTGCCACCAAGTACTAAGTCATGTTTTGCAGAGGGGTCAAATACTTATTTCCCTCATTAAAATGCAAATCAATTGATAAAATTTTTGACATGCGTTTTCCTGGATTTTGTTGTTGTTATTCTGTGTCTCACTGTTCAAATAAACCTACCATTAAAATTATAGACTGATCATGTCTTTGTCAGTGGGCAAACGTACAAAATCAGCAGGGGATCAAATACTTTTTTCCCTCACTGTATGGTTGAATCATCAGCATACATGGACTGTTTGCCAGTGGCAGGTAATTGGTAAAAATAGAAAAGAGTAGAGGGCCTAGAACTATCCTGTGGTACACCACACTTTACATGTTTGACATTAGAGAAGTTTCCATTAAAGAAAACCCTCTGAGTTCTATTAGATACAGTGGGGAAAAAAATTATTTAGTCAGCCACCAATTGTGTAAGTTCTCCCACTTAAAAAGATGAGAGAGGCCTGTAATTTTCATCATAGGTACACGTCAACTATGACAGACAAAATGAGGAAAAAAAATCCAGAAAATCACATTGTAGGATTTTTTATGAATTTATTTGCAAATTATGGTGGAAAATAAGTATTTGGTCACCTACAAACAAGCAAGATTTCTGGCTCTCACAGACCTGTAACTTCTTCTTTAAGAGGCTCCTCTGTCCTCCACTCGTTACCTGTATTAATGGCACCTGTTTGAACTTGTTAAGTGGGAGAACTTGCACAATTGGTGGCTGACTAAATACTTTTTTCCCCCACTGTAGATAGCTCTGAATCCACGATATGGCAGAGGTTAAAAAGCCATAACACATACATTTTCTCAACAACCGGTTATGGTCAATAATATCAAAGGCTTTACTGAAATCTAACAGTACAGCTCCCACAATCTTCTTATTATCAATTTCTTTCAACCAATCATCAGTAATTTGTGTCAGTGCAGTGCATGTTGAGTGCCCTTCTCTATAAGCATGCTGAAAGTCTGTTGTTAATTTGTTTACAGAGAAACAGCATTGTATTTGGTCAAACACAATTTTTTCCAACAGTTTGCCAAGAGCTGTCAGCAAGCTGATAGGTCTGCTGTTAGAACCAGTAAAGGCTGCTTTACCACTCTTAGGTAGCGGAATGACTTTGGCTTCCCTCCAGGCCTGAGTACAAAGACTTTCCTCTAGGCTCAGAATAAAGATATGACAGATAGGAGTGGCTATAGAGTCAGCTACCATCCTCAGTAGCTTTCCATCTAAGTTGTCAATGCCAGGACGTTAGCCTCTCCCACACTCATTTTACAAAATTCAAACTTGCAATGCTTTTCTTTCATTATTTGATTTTTCTGCATGAGTATGAAGTCTCACTGTTCATTGTTGGCATTTCCTGCCTAAGTTTTCCCACTTTGCCAATGAAGAAACCATTAAAATAATTGCCAACATCAAATGGTTTTGTGACGAATAAGCCATCTGATTCAATGGAAAATGGAGTTGAATTCGTCTTTCTGCCCATAATTTCATTTAAAGTACTCCCAAAGTTTTTTTTCTTTTTTTCAATCATTCTCTATATCATTGATCTTGACTTCATAATACAGTTTATTCTTCTTTTTGTTGAGTTTAGTCATGTAATTTCTCAATTTGCAGTAAGTCAACCAGTCAGATGTCCAGCCAGACTTATTAGCCACTCCTTTTGCCCCATCTCTTTCAACCATACAGTTTTTCAATTCCTCATCAGTCCATGGAGCCTTAACAGTTCTAACAGTCAGTTTCTTAACAGGTGCACGTTTATCAATAATTGGAAGAAGCAATTTCATAAATTCAGTATCTGTATGCTCCTTATTAATCACATCAGACCAACAAATATTGTTAACATCATCCACATAAGAGTCACAGCAAAATCTTTTGTATGATCTCTTATACACAATTTTAGGCCCAGCTTTTGGAACTTTGGCTTTCCTGGATATAGCCACTATATTGTGATCACTGCATCCGATGAGTACGGATACAGCTTTAGAACAAAGTTCTACAATATTAGTAAAAATGTGATCAATACATGTGGATAATCCTGTAGTGTTTGTAAATACCCTGGTAGGTTGATTAATAACCTGAACCAGATTACAGGCACTGGTTACAGTAAGAAGCTTCCTCTTGAGCGGACAGCTTGATGAAAACCAGTCAATATTCTGGTCCCCAAGAAAGTAGACCTCTCTGTTTACATCACTACACTATCAAGCATTTCACACATATTATTTAGATACTGACTGTTAGCACTTGTTGGCCTATAGCAACACTCCAAAAGAAAAGGCTTTAGATGTGCCAAGTGAATCTGCAATCACAACACTTTAATAACACTGGACATGAGATCTTCTCTACGCATTACAGGGACATGGCTCTGAACATATACAGCAACACATCCCCCATAAGCATTCCTGTCTCTTCTGTAGATGTTATATCCTTGTATTGCTAAGCTGTATCATCAAATGAATTATCTAAGTGAGTCTCAGAAATTGCTAATATATGAATGTTATCTGATGTTAGCAAGTTATTGATTTCATGAACCTTATTTCTAAGGCTACATAAATGTATATTAATATGGGCTATTTTCAGCCCTTTCCTGTGTAGCTTATCAGAGATAGACATGATATGGAAAAGAGCAAACAAAGCAAGATAAAAAAGATATACAGTGAGGGAAAAAAGTATTTGATCCCCTGCTGATTTTGTACGTTTGCCCAATGACAAAGACGTGATCAGTCTATAATTTTAATGGTACGTTTATTTGAACAGTGAGAGACAGAATAACAACAAAAAAATCCAGAAAAGCGCATGTCAAAAATGTTATAAATTGATTTGCATTTTAATGAGGGAAATAAGTATTTGACCCCTCTGCAAAACATGACTTAGTACTTGGTGGCAAAACCCTTGTTGGCAATCACAGAGGTCAGACGTTTCTTGTAGTTGGCCACCAGGTTTGCACACATCTCAGGAGGGATTTTGTCCCACTCCTCTTTGCTGATCTTCTCCAAGTCATTAAGGTTTCGAGCCTGACGTTTGGCAACACAAACCTTCAGCTCCCTCCACAGATTTTCTATGGGATTAAGGTCTGGAGATTGGCTAGGCCACTCCAGGACCTTAATGTGCCTCTTCTTGAGCCACTCCTTTGTTGCCTTGGCCGTGTGTTTTGGGTCATTGTCATGCTGGAATACCCATCCACGACCCATTTTCAATGCCCTGGCTGAGGGAAGGAGGTTCTCACCAAAGATTTGACGGTACATGGCTCCGTCCATCGTCCCTTTGATGCGGTGAAGTTGTCCTGTCCCCTTAGCAGAAAAACACCCCCAAAGCATAATGTTTCCACCTCCATGTTTGACGGTGGGGATGGTGTTCTTGGGGTCATAGGCAGCATTCCTCCTCCTCCAAACACGGCGAGTTGAGTTGATGCCAAAGAGCTCGATTTTGGTCTCATCTGACCTCAACACTTTCACCCAGTTCTCCTTTGAATCATTCAGATGTTCATTGGCAAACTTCAGACAGGCCTGTATATGTGCTTTCTTGAGCAGGGGGACCTTGCGGGCGCTGCAGGATTTCAGTCCTTCACGGCATAGTGTGTTACTAATTGTTTTCTTGGTGACTATGGTCCCAGCTGCCTTGAGATCATTGACAAGATCCTCCCGTGTAGTTCTGGGCTGATTCCTCACCGTTCTCATGATCATTGCAACTCCGCAAGGTGAGATCTTGCATGGAGCCCCAGGCCGAGGGAGATTGACAGTTATTTTGTGTTTCTTCCATTTGCGAATAATCGCACCAACTGTTGTCACCTTCTCACCAAGCTGCTTGGCGATGGTCTTGTAGCCCATTCCAGCCTTGTGTAGGTCTACAATCTTGTCCCTGACATCCTTGGAGAGCTCTTTGGTCTTGGCCATGGTGGAGAGTTTGGAATCTGATTGATTGCTTCTGTGGACAGGTGTCTTTTATACAGGTAACAAGCTGAGATTAGGAGCACTCCCTGTAAGAGTGTGCTCCTAATCTCAGCTCGTTACCTGTATAAAAGACACCTGGGAGCCAGAAATCTTTCTGATTGAGAGGGGGTCAAATACTTATTTCCCTCATTAAAATGCAAATCAATTTATAACATTTTTGACATGCGTTTTTCTGGATGTTTTTGTTGTTATTCTGTCTCTCACTGTTCAAATAAACCTACCATTAAAATTATAGACTGATCATTTCTTTGTCAGTGGGCAAACGTACAAAATCAGCAGGGGATCAAATACTTTTTCCCCTCACTGTACATTCAGCAGTCCATTAAATCAGTTGGTGTGTGTAAGTGTGTGTGGGATGCGGGGTTGAAGCTACAAACCCATAGGCTTGGCTCTCTCATCCCTTCCAGGCTTTTGGGAGGGAGGGTGGACAATGAGCCTGTCATAGCGGATGTAAGCAATGTCCCCACGCACTCTGGCATCTTTCATGGCTGGGATAGGTTTTTTCCTCTTCTGGCACACAGCTTCAGGATAGTCCTCGTTGAGGAAGATATACGTTCCTCTCAAGTTCTTGGCTCTTTCCAGAACAGCTAATCTTCCTGTGGTCCATCTTCAGTTTCTCCGAGATCATTTCCCTCACTTCAAATCAAAATCAAATCAAATCAAATGTATTGGTTACATACACATGGTTAGCAGATGTTATTGCGAGTGTAGCGAAATGCTTGTGCTTCTAGTTCCGACAGTGCAGCAATATCTAGCAAGTAATATCTAACAATTCTACAACAAAAACCTAATACACACAAATCTAAGTAAAAGAATGGAATAAGAATATATAAATATATGGATGAGCAATGTCATTATCAGAGTGGCATAGGCTAAGATGCAATAGATAGTATAGAATACAGTATATACATATGAGATGGGTAATGCAATATATGTCAACATTAAAGTGGCATTATTAAAGTGACTAGTGTTCCATTTATTAAAGTGGCCAGTGATTTTCAAGTCTGTATGTAGGCAGCAGCCTCTCTGTGCATTGGCTGTTTGGCTGTTGGCTGTTTAACAGTCTCTCGGTCCCAGCTTTGATGCACCTGTACTGTCCTCGCCTTCTGGATGATAGCAGGGTGAACAGGCAGTGGCTCAGGTGGTAGTTGTCCTTGATTGTCTTTTTGGCCTTCCTGTGACATCGGGTGCTGTAGGTGTCCTGGAGGGCAGGTAGTTTGCCCCGGTGATGGAGAGCCCTGCGGTTGTGGGCGGTGCAGTTGCCGTACCGGGCCGTGATACTGGCGGGAGTACTGTTGAAGACAGTGGTGAAGGATCTTTTAAACGAACAAAAAGAGTTCTACAAGCAGTTGTTACAACAACAAGAAAATTGCTTCAAGTGTTTTGTCCAAATACTGGTGGTTTCAACTAATAAAAGAATGGACGACCTGACCAGAGAGGTCCAGGACCTGAAGAACAGTTTGCAGTTCTCCCAGGGTCAACTGCTTGTAAGAACTTTTTTTGTTCGTTTAAAAGATCCTTCACCACTGTCCTCAACGGTACTCCCGCCACCTTTGGTCTTTGTCATGGTAGCAACGCAGGTTACACAGTTACTCCTCGCAGGTCCAGACAGGACAGGTTGCAGGGAAAAAAGCACGTCTCAGGACTTGTCTTGGAAACTCGTACTGTACACTCTTAGAATAAAGGGGTTCCAAAAGGGTTCTTCGGCTGTCCCCATAGGAGAACCCTTTTTTGGTTTCAGGTAGAACCTTTTTGGTTCCAGGTATAACTTTTTTGGATTCCATGTAGAACCCTCTGTGGAAATGGTTCTACATGGAACTCAAAAGGGTTCTACCTGGAACCAAAAGGGTTCTACCTGGAACCAAAAAGGGTTCTTCAAAGGGTTCTCCTATGGGGACAGCCAAAGAACCCTTTTAGGTTCTAGATAGAAAAAAAGGTGCTAAGACTGTAGGTGCATTTCATGTCCTCTAATAGGAAGCTACAGTGTATCTTGCTGTAACAAACCAGTTCACACAATGGGACTGTTGTTTACATTCCTCCTCTACAGGGCCTCATAAACATGGATTTAGAGTTTTGAAAGTGCGATGGAATTAGTTCTGGGTAAATCGCTGTTGTAGTTGCTGGGTATCTCAGGCCAAGAATGTAAAGCTCCCACAGCGACTGTTAGCAAGCCAAGCTTAATTCTTTCTTTCTTTTTTATATGTGTAATCATTAGTTGTTGTGTCACCGGATAATTTCAAACCTGTCGAGTGACATGTAATGCCCTTGTTGAATTGTTAACTCAGGGGCAAAGGTGTTGAAAGAGAACAATTCACCAAACACCTACTCATAATGCTGTGTGGGATGGTTGCCTTGGTTAAACAGAATATTCCAAAATAAATATATTTTCCTAAGAAATTGACTTGTGGAAGCTAACTGATTTGGCATTTATCTGGGCACAAACACGCACACGGTCAGTCTAGCAGACTGGAAGGCTGCTCGTACACTACAGTGACTGCAATGGTAGCGAAAACGCTCAAGAACAGGAGGGATAATAAAGTTCCTTTATTTATTTTCCTCATAGGATTTCAGTGAAGTGTAGCATAAGGCCACCCTACGGAATACATATTAGGAACTTGAGGAGGAAGGGTGGTGCTTGACTAATATGTAGTCCGTACACCCCACCTGGTTCCCACCTGCAAAGACACCACCCACAGATCCAGATCCCATAAACACATCAGTTAATGCCAGGCTGGGAACTGTGTGTGAGAGAGAGACATTTAATGTTTCTCACCAGATGGGCACAGAGGATTCTCATGACTCCATACCCGACTACCGGTAATCACAGAGTAAATATAGTCTCTTGACTCCCCATTACATGAACGTAAACATCAATTCCCTTTGTTTCTGAGGGATACCCAACTAATCTTTAATTGGCAGGGACTCATCTGCTCAAATGAGGTCTCAGAAGCCCTGATCCTCTTTATGGGAAAACCAATACTATCTGTGTCTGTTTAGTGGGTGTAAATTCATCAAGGCCAGGCTACTAGTGATGGAATGTGGTTATCAATTTAATAAAATTGTAATTAAAGTCCAGGCTCTAATCCAGGAACTACACAGATTTGTTTTCCCCGTTTGATGGTGCATTCTTCTGCAAATAAAATGGAATTGCCAGAGCTTCCAACCTGTCAGATGATGCGTATGGTTAGTTTTCAGGCTGGGCCTTTGTTAAATCCTCTGTAAGCAATACAGTAAATGTTTAGTTTGCCATTGAGGAAGTGAAAGGAGTACAGCAGCAAACACCTGCAGCCTTAATGACATACACAATATAATTTCCATGCACTGTAGCCAATGAATACACTAGTAGTCATTGGTGGTACATTTCACTCATTTTGAAACCTGAGGTTATGAAACCTCTTCTTGGTTTTACACGGTAAAGAAGCAGTTATTCAAAGCTCTTTGCACTCTTCATCAGAAAATGCACCCCCCCCCCCAAAAAAAAAAAAACATTTAAGACATGTAACTATATCAACAAATCTCAACTAGAGCTGTGAAACACTTGAAATCTCCAACACAGTTTACCAGCTCTACTTTTAGCAAAATGAAACACCTCAATCTTCCAGGGGTGAGTTTCCCAAAAACATAAAGATCAGCTTTAGGATTAAGATCATTGTCCACTGCCGACCAATGGACTTAAAATTATCTTCGAGCTAAAGAGGATCTTTTGTATTCGGGAAACTCACCCCAGGTGTTCCCAGTATGATTCATAATGGCCGCTGACATTCTCTCCAGTTGGTTAACCTTGGTTGGTCTGCCATAGGTCTCTCCTGCTGCTCGGGATGTGGTCTTTGGCACAGGTTTCCCCCGCAGGAAGCACAGGTCCAAAGCCCTGCTGGTGCTGACACAGACAAAGTATACCACAATCCACCTGGAAGGAGGGCCTAGCCAGACAGTCTAGAAGGAGGGTCGGTACCCCAGACAGTGCCCCACA
Organism: Coregonus clupeaformis; assembly: GCF_020615455.1. Lineage (NCBI taxonomy): Eukaryota > Metazoa > Chordata > Actinopteri > Salmoniformes > Salmonidae > Coregonus > Coregonus clupeaformis. Next base: position 3,902,562 of record NC_059205.1, on the reverse strand, counting down.
GCACAGTGCCCCACAGCTGGTCAGAAACAAGTGGAAAGAGATTCTGTGGTTTGTTTTCCAATAGAACAGGTTGCCAGGTTGGGGAGAAACCACAACCTCACCACACAACCTCTCACTAGGCCTCTGTCTGATCTTTTTTCCACAACTGTTATAACTGGACATGGGCTTTCGATGTTTTACTAAAAAAATGTCATCGTTGTACATGCAAGTTCACATAGGTGCACAGGCATAGCAAAACATGAGGTCTCCCCCCCTTGTCATGCTTTGTACAAACAATTTTGCAGGACATTCTGAACGTAACGTTTTTTTAAAAAGAGGTTTTCTGGACTTTTTTTGGGGGGGAAGACGTTATGTTCTTGAGCAGGCAGTTCAGCAGCCCATGCAGGGGTCCAACACAGCACTGAGTTGGAGTTTGTGCGACACTGCACTGCACTGTGTAGCTTTGTTGGCATGCATGTACATTCAATAATTGCTTTAGATAGGACCCCTGTAGCTACAAAAGGACCCCCCACATAGCCCTCTAACGCTGCCTGCTGTATAAGACCCACGTCTTGACATTCTTCTCTTTCGTCTCTCATAAGACTGCCTCACTTTCTGCTTTCTTCCCGCCTTTTTTTTTTTTACTGCAAACAGTATCAGCTTTAGTCACCCAACAGTAAACTGTCACTTTCCCAGAACAGAAGTCCTTATCGCAGTCCCACCCATACGCCTGAGGAGAACTCCTACATACAGTCTGCCTGCTGCAGTAGCGTTCGCTGGTCACCACTTGGGATGTTGTGCACAATGAGCTCGATTTAAAACAGCACTGAACTGAGAAAAAAATCGCAATAAAAATGTTTATTTATTTAATTACCATAAATATATATTGTTTTATGTAAATGAAGTCCATAAACTCAGCAGGTGAGGGGAAAAAGAGGAAGAAGGAAAGAACACTAAAGGTGATACACATACTAGACTGACTGTCTCGTTTTAAAAGACACACACAAAATGTTGTGTAGAGGAAGTTTAAAGATGATGCAATCCAGGGCCAGGATTGTGAAGTCATGTTGAGGGTGGGTTAAGCACTGATATACTATCAGCAGCAGAACAGATACTTTTTCAAGGTTTATGTTCGTAAGTTACATGAGCTCCGTTAGTGTGAAAGCTGTCTTTCATAAATTTGTGTTTTTTCTCAAACGTTATAGATACCTGTCGTGGGGTTGTTATGTCCGGAGGACATTAAACAAGAAACCATCAATAATATTCATTATTGCAACAGACTGCTGAATCCTAGGAACATTGGTCAAATGGGTTCATATACTGAACAAAAATATAAACGCAACATGTAAAGAGTTGGTCCCATATTTCATGAGCTGAAATACATTTTCCATACGCACAAAAGCTTATTTCTCTCAAATGTTGTGCACAAATTTGTTTACATCCCTGTTAGTGATCATTTCTCCTTTGACAAGTTAATCCATCCACCTGACAGATGTGGCATATCAACAAGCTGATTAAACAGCATCATCATTACACAGGTGCACCTTGTGCTGGGGACAATAAAAGGCAACTCTAAAATGTGCAGTTTTGTCACACAACACAATGCCACAGATGTCTGAAGTTCTGAGGGAGCATGCAATTGGCAGGCTGACTGCCAGAGAATTGAATGTTCATTTCTCTACCATAAGCCGTCTCCAACGTCGTTTTAGAGAATTTGGCAGTACGTCCAACCGGCCTCACAACCGCAGACCACGTGTATGGTGTCGTGTGGGTGAGCGGTTTGCTGATGTCAACGTTGTGAACAGAGTGCCCCATGGTGGTGGTGGGGTTATGGAATGGGCAGGCAGAAGCTATAGACAAAGAACACAATTGCATTTTATCGATGGCAATTTGAACGCACAGAGATACCGTGATGAGATCCTGAGGCCCACTGTCGTGCCATTCATCCGCCGCCATCACCTCATGTTTCAGTATGATAATGCACTGCCCCATGTCGCAAGGATCTGTACACAATTCCTGGAAGCTGAAAATGTCCCAGTTCTTCCATGGCCTGCATACTCATCAGACATGTCACCCATTGAGCATGTTTGGGATGCTCTGGATTGATGTGTAAGACAGCGTGTTCCAGTTCCTGCCAATATCCAGCAACTTCGCACAGCCACTGAAGAGGAGTGGGACAACGTTCCACAGGCCACAATCAACAGTCTGATCAAATCTATGCGAAGGAGATGTTGCGCTGCATGAGGCAAATGGTGGTCACACCAGATACTGACTGGTATTCTGATCCACGCCCCTACCTTTTTTGAAGGTATCCTGTGACCAACAGATGCATATGAAATGTGAAATCCATAGATTAGGGCCTAATGAATTTATTTCAATTGACTGATTTCCTTATATGATCTGTAACTCAGTAAAATCTTTGAAATTGTTGCATGTTGCGTTTATATTTTTGTTCAGTACTAACCCTAACTCTAACCTTAATCCTTACCATAACCCTTATTCTAAACCTTACGTTTAACCCTAACCTTAGCAAGCAGTTGCTTATATAAGTGATAATGCCAGAGAAGCCAGTGTTTGGAGGATATATTGGCAAACCCGTGCTAATACATCTTCCAAACACTGGCTTTAAAGGCATTATCACCGTTATATATAACGGGTTACCAACAAATGAAAATAATGATTGACATATTTTCATAAAAACGTTATTTAAATTTTAGTCATTTAGCAGACACTCTTATCCAGAGTGACTTACAGTTAGTGCATTCATCTTAAGACAGCTAGGTGGGACCACCACATACCACAGTCACAGTACATACATTATTCCTCAATAAAGTATCTATCAGCAAAGTCAGAGCTAGTAAGGGGGAAAAGTCAAGAGCGAGTTGCTTATTGGCCCTCCTGTAGCTCAGTTGGTAGAGCATGGCGCTTGCAACGCAAGGGTTGTGGGTTCGATTCCCACGGGGGCCAGTATGAAAAATGTATGCACTCACTAATTGGAAGTCGCTCTGGATAAGAGCGTCTGCTAAATGACTAAACTGTAAACTGTTATTTCACGAAAGGCATTTTTTTTTTTTTTTTTTATGTATTCATACTATTTCATCCTTCCACGAGATAACCTTAGCAAGCAGTTGCTTATCAACAAATAGTTGCATCTACATAGAGCGTCTACAGATGGACTATCAAAATAAAGAGTGACCCCAGGAACTCATCCACATTGCAGGACACTGCCACAACAGCAACTATCTGCGTTACTAAAATCACTCTCCCCTGAATAAGAACCCTATATATATATTGTACTTCAATTGTATTTGAAATTAATATATATTCAATATATTTCTTTGTAAAGTCTAAGAAAACATTCCAAGCAACTGAGTATGGTTGTATTGACAGACCTAGACACATGTTGTAGGGCGGCAGGTAGGTTAGTGGTTAAGAGCGTTGTGCCAGTAACCGAAAGGTCGCTGGTTCTAATCCCCGAGCCAACTAGGTGAAAAATCTGTCGATGTGCCCTTGAGCAAGGCACTTAACCCTAATTGCTCATGTAAGTCGCTCTGGATAAGAGCGTCTGATAAAAATAAAATAAAATAAATGTTGTAGACAGTCCAGCATCACAGGTAGGGCTGGGAATTGCCAGGGACCTCACGATACGGTGTTATCACGATACTATATGTATTGCGATTCTCACGATTCTATATGTATTGTGATTCCATACTGAGATTTTATTGCGATTTGATGTTCCGAACATATTGCTCAATACATGTCTGCTGCAGAGAGACAAGACAGGGCATGAGAAAACAAGCTTTGATCAGTCAGGGAATTAAAAGTGCTGAAAACATGTTGGCTCACTATTTAAAAAGGAGATGGAGAACAAGCTATAGGAGGAAAAATATCAGAGTTTTGGCCCAGGTAAAGCTGACTAGCTAACACGATTTATTTATTTTTACAAATCGATACTTGTAGTCAAATTATGACTCCCCCCATCACTAATCACAGTCATGGCTGCATTTTCAAAGACCATTTTTTGCAAAGGCAGGACTGCAGTGACAGCTAGTGGTCAACATCCAACTCAACGTTTCCATTTAACCTACGCTACACTGCAGCTAGAGTAGCTATCATGCAAGTCCTTGTTTTGCGATTTGACATTAAATCATTTTTGCACAAAGGTTGACTGATTGTGACTTTTCACAACAGTTCAGTCCACTATGTTGTGTGTAATATTTAAAGTAGATCTGCAGACATTCATTACTGGATAGTAACACATGAGCATTGTGACAGCAGAAATATTACACATAGGAGTAGTCCAAGATGGTGTTTTACATGACATTTTTTCAGAGATGGTGGTGCGAAACCAAGTCTGTTGACTAAAACCTGCAGCAAAAGAATGCCATTAATGTTATAATCTAATGTTATCAATGTTAAGGTCCAATGCAGTGTTTTTTTTTATCTCAATGGCAAATCCCTTCTCGTAAAGAATTAAGTACCTTACTGTGATTGTTTTACATGACATTTTTCAAAAATAAACAATAATAGCTTCTTTAGAATTTTGTTAGGACTGTCTGTGAGTGGTTTGAGTAGGGAGGGGGAAACTGTTATTGGCAGAAAGGTTTGAAACGCTCTTTCTTATTGGTCTATTCATTACATTACCACCTGGTGATGTCACCATGGAAGGCCAAAACTCAGATTTCAGGCGGTCTTTTCAAACAGCTCTTACACTAAAATGGCATTGTCCAAATTTTCACAATTTCACAGTATTATTCCAACCTCATAGTGTGGAAATATATATACTGAACAAATACAGTGCATTCGGAAAGTATTCAGACCCCTTCCCTGTTTCCATATTTTGTTACGTTACAGCCTTATTCTACAATGGATTAAATGAATTGTTTTCCTCATCAATCTACACGCAATACCCCATAGACAACGCGAAAACAGGTGTTTAGACATTTTTGCAAATGTATTCAAAATAAAAAACTGAAAAACCTTATTTACATAAGTATTCAGACCCTTTGAGATGAGACTCAAAATTGATCCTGTTTCCATTGATCATCCTTGAGATGTTTCTACAACTTGATTGGAGTCCACCTGTGGTAAATTCAATTGATTGGACACCTGTCTATATAAGGTCCCACAGTTGACATTGCATGTCAGAGCAAAAACCAAGCCATGAGGTCAAAGGAATTGCATTGAAGGCCCCATAACACAGTGGCCTCCGTCATTCTTAAATGGAAGAAGTTTGGAACCACCAAGACTCTTCCTAGAGCTGGCCACCCGGCCAAACTGAGCAATCAGGGGAGAAGGGCCTTGGTCATGGAGGTGACCAAGAACCCGATGGTCGCTCTGACAGAGCTCCAGAGTTCCTCTGTGGAGATGGGAGAACCTTCCAGAAGGACAACCATCTCTGCAGCACTCCACCAATCAGGCCAGAGTGGCCAGACGGAAACCCCTCCTCAGTAAAAGGCACATGACAGCCAGCTTGGAGTTTGCCAAAAGGCACCTAAAGGACTCTCAGACCATGAGAAACAAGATTCTCTGGTCTGATGAAACCAAGATTGAACTCTTTGGCCTGAATGCCAAGCGTCACGTCTGGAGGAAACCTGGCACCATCCCTACGGTGAAGCATGGTGGTGGCAGCATCATGCTGTGGGGATGTCAGGATCGAGTGAAAGATGAACGGAGCAAAGTACAGAGAGATCCTTGATGAAAACCTGCTGCAGAGCGCTCAGGACCTCAGACTGAATGTTCACCTTCCAACAGGACAACGACCTTAAGCACACAGCCAAGACCACGAAGGAATGTTCTTGATTGGCCCAGCCAGAGCCCGGACTTGAACCCGATCGAACATCTCTGGAGAGACCTGAAAATAGCTGTGGTAGCGACGCTCCCCATCCAACCTGACAGAGCTTGAGAGGATCTGCAGAGAAGAATCTGAAAAACTCCCCAAATACAGTTGTGCCATGTTTGTAGCGTCATACCCAAGAAGACTCGAGGCTGTAATCGCTGCCAAAGGTGCTTCAGCAAAGTACTGAGTAAAGGGTCTGAATACAAAATTTTCTTAAAACCTGTTTTTGCATTGTCATTATGGGGTATTGTGTGTAGATTGATTAGGGGAAAAAACTATGTAATACATGTTTGAATTTTTACATTTACATTTTAGTCATTTAGCAGACGCTCTTATCCAGAGTGAGTGAGTGCGTACATAATTTTATTTTTCATACTGGCCCCCCGTGGGAAATGAACCCACAACCCTGACGTTGCAAACGCCATCCTCTACCAACTGAGCATCCCTGCCGGCCATTCCCTCCCCTACCCTGGACGACGCAGGGCCAATTATGCGCCGCCCCATGGGTCGCGGCCGGCTACGACAGAGCCTGGATTCGAACCAGGATCTCTAGTGGCTTAGTGCCTTAGACCACTGCGCCACTCGGGAGGCCGATTGAATAAGGCTGTAACGTAACAAAATGTGGAAAACGTCAAGGGGTCTGAATACTTTCCAAATGCACTGTATATAAACGCAACATGCAACAATTCCAAAGATTTTACTGAGTTACAGTTCATATAAGGAAATCAGTCAATTGAAATAAATGAATCTATGGATTTCAAATGACTGGGAATACAGATATGCATCTGTTGGTCACAGATACTGTACTTCTCTAAAATGACGTTGGAGGCGGCTTATGGTAGAATGAATATTCAATTATCTGGCAACAGCTCTGGTGGACATTCCTGCAGTCAGCATTCCAATTGCACGCTCCCACAAAACTTGTGACATTGTGTTGTGTGACAAAACTGCACATTTTAGAGTGGCCCTTTATTGTCCCCAGCACAAGGTGCACCTGTGTAATGATGATGCTGTTTAATCAGCTTGTTGATATGCCACACCTGTCAGGTGGATGGATTATCTTGTGAAAGGAGAAATGCTCACTAACAGGGATGTAAACAAATTTGTGCACAAAATTTGAGAGAAATACGCTTTTTCTGCTTTATGGAACATTTCTGGGATCTTTTATATGTGGCGTTTATATTTTTTATAAACACAGGAAAATCTAGTTTTTGACTGCACTGGACCTTTAAGCGAAAAAAGTATGACTTATAAAAAAAGTATTCATCTCAGAATTCAAAAGGCAGTGTAAAAGCCAACAACTACAATTATGACAAGTCTCTTATGACCGAAAAGAGCTTCTGGACAGCAGAACAGCGATTACTCACCTTGAACTGGACTAATATTTTTTATTTTATGAGTTGGACGTGAGAAAAACTGTAATATCTTATGTTTCACCGAGTCGTGGCTGAACGATGACATGAATAACATACAGCTGGTGGGTTATACACTGTCTTGGCAGGATAGAAAAGCAGCCTCTGGTAAGACAAGGTGTGGCGGTCTATGTATATTTGTAAACAACAGCTGGTGCACGATATCTAAGGAAGTCTCAAGGTTTTGCTCGCCTGAGGTAGATATGATAAGATACCACGCTATCTACCAAGAGAGTTTTCATCTATATTCTTCGTAACTGTCTATTTACCACCACAAACCGATGCTGGCACTAAGACTGCACTCAATGAACTGTATACAGCCATAAGCAAACAGGAAAACGCTCATCCAGAGGCGGCGCTCCTAGTGGCCGGGGACTTTAATGCAGGGAAACTTAAATCAGTTTTACCTCATTTCTACCAGCATGTGAAATGTGCAACCAGAGGGGGAAAAAAACTCTAGACCACCTTTACTCCACACACAGAGACGCGTACAAAGCTCTGCCTCACCCTCCATTTGGAAAATCTGACCATAATTATATCCTCCTGATTCCTGCTTACAAGCAAAAACTAAAGCAGGAAGCACCAGTGACTCGGTCAATAAAAAAGTGGTCAGATGAAACAGATGCTAAGCTACAGGACTGTTTTGCTAGCACAGACTGGAATAAGTTCCGGGATTCTTCCGATGGCATTGAGGAGTACACCACATAAATAATAAATAAATAATATGCCATTTAGCGGACGCTTTTATCCAAAGCGACTTACAGTCATGTGCGCATACATTTTTACGTATGGGTGGTCCCGGGGATCGAACCCACTACGCTGGCGTTACAAGCGCCATGCTCTACCAATTGAGCTACAGAGGACCACTTCAGTCACTGGCTTCATAAATAAGTGCATCGATGACGTCGTGCACACAGTGACTGTACGTACATACCCAAACCAGAAGCCAGGCAACATCCGCACTGAGCTAAAGGGTAGAGCTGCCGTTTTCAAGGAGCGGGACTCTAACCCGGAAGCTTATAAGAAATCCCGCTATGCCATCCGACGAACCATCAAACAGGCAAAGCGTTAATACAGGACTTAGATCGAATCGTACTACACCGGCTCCGACGCTCGTCGGATGTGGCAGGGCTTGCAAACTAATACAGACTACAAAGGGAAGCACAGCCCAGTGACACAAGCCTACCAGACGAGCTAAATTACTTCTATGCTCGCTTCGAGGCAAGTAACACTGAAACATGCATGAGAACATCAGCTGTTCCGGATGACTGTGTGATCACGCTCTCCGTAGCCGCAGGGCCAGACGGATTACCTGGACGAGACTCCGAGCAGAAGTAGCCTATGCTAGGATAGCGATACAGGCCTATGCATCGATATACAGTGAGTGAGTAGCAATGTTTTTCTTGATGACATGAGAAAGGAGATGGTGCATATCATGCTGATTCTATACTATTTCGGTCTCTATGTGGCTGTTAAATTGTTAGTGCAGCAATCTATGCGCAGCTCACTAGACTGCTGCAAGGCACACTATCAGCAATACATTTTATGGTGTCACCTCAGTCACATTAGTTAATGTGACTTGTGCCGGCAGTCATACGTTTTTTTTATTTTTATGTTGTACAAATTATCTGATGATCATTGTCTTGGGACCCTTCCTTACACAGTTTAAGTTAGAAACGCATTCACTTTACACGCAGACTGGTCTGGATTAGTGTACTTAGTATAGCTAAACCTTGCTGCTTACAAGCTCATTAGTGCATACTGTTGCAATGAGTCACCCTATTGATTTATAATTTCAGTCACGCAGTTATATTTACTTTATCCTTATCTGCAGCAGTAGGTTAGGCTGATTTATTAGCCATGTTTCTATCTATGCTTCATGCATTTTACATAGGTAGTCCCTCCCTGTCGGCCTATCTTGCATTCTAGTACCAGCATAGTGACTCATCTATATATCCTATGCTTTGTATTTGTATGCTATTGTAGCGATCACTTCATTCTAGTCATGTTTAGAGCTGTTATTAATTCATCTTCTGCTTGCATTTTGTTATCTTCATGTCTTACGTACTACTAGTTCTATCATGTGTTTCATGCTGTGGTGAATGCTCGCACATTCGGTACATTATCTGTATTGAGTTATGGCCTCCACACAGTATTGAGTTATGGCCTCCACACAGTATTGAGTTATGGCCTCCACACAGTATTGAGTTATGGCCTCCACACAGTATTGAGTTATGGCCTCCACACAGTATTGAGTTGTGGCCTCCACACAGTATTGAGTTGTGGCCTCCACACAGTATTGAGTTATGGCCTCCACACAGTATTGAGTTATGGCCTCCACACAGTATTGAGTTATGGCCTCCACACAGTATTGAGTTATGGCCTCCACACAGTATTGAGTTATGGCCTCCACACAGTATTGAGTTATGGCCTCCACACAGTATTGAGTTATGGCCTCCACACAGTATTGAGTTATGGCCTCCACACAGTATTGAGTTATGGCCTCCACACAGTATTGAGTTATGGCCTCCACACAGTATTGAGTTATGGCCTCCACACAATATTGAGTTATGGCCTCCACACAGTATTGAGTTATTATTGCTATTGCCAAGAGCACGGTGAGGTCGTGGTGACATAGAGGCCAATACTAGCCACCTCTTCCACAGCATCTGCTGGAGCATCGCAGTACGATGGCAGACAGATTAATTTTACCCCAAAGTGCAACAAGACGTTTCGCAGTTTCTTACCCACATGTAGCGAGGCTTTACATGAACACCTCGTTTACATTCATGACAATGTGCTGCTTTAGTGTCTGTGTCTTGGTGTTTTATGGAGTATTTATTGTGATGTATTATTGGCTGGCGCAATCAATTTCCCCCGGGGGATTTATGGTACTATCTTATTACAATGCATTATGGGGTTACTGTAATCCGTAGCTGTCTTTTACACTAGTATCTAATAGTGGTGTGATAATCATCTTGATTCATCCCAGATTGCCCCTTACAGGATAAAACATGCATTCTTACAGTTGTACGAGTACTTTGTCATCTTTCATTCTTGCCGTAGTGATCATGAAGCAGCAGATTAGACATATTTTAGGAGAATGGTTAGGATAGTAGGAACAAGTTTAGGTGCATTATCATGCATGCTTGATCATAGTGCATATGCAAGGCATCGTATGCCCTGAACCAGCTCGCTCTGCTACAGTCATTTTAGCTGAGCGTGACTCATATCTACCACCATTCTGCTGGCCCAAATGCTGGGGGCTGCTACATGCACTGTCTAGCAGTTGAGCAGTGAGATACAGTGGCTTGCGAAAGCATTCACCCCCCTTGGCATTTTTCCTATTTTGTTGTCTTACAGCCTATAATTAAAATTGATTTTTTGGGGGGGGGTTGTATCATTTGATTTACACAACATACCTACCACTTTGAAGATGCAAAATATTTATTTTTGTGAAACAAACAAGAAATAAGACAAAAAAAACTGAAAACTTGAGCGTGCATAACTATTCAACCCCCCAAAGTCAATACTTTGTAGAGCCACCTTTTGCAGCAATTAGGGTATGTCTCCATAAGCTTGGCACATCTAGCCACTGGGATTTTTGCCCATTTTGCCCAAGGCAAAACTGCTCCAGCTCCTTCAAGTTGGATGGGTTCCACTGTTGTACAGCAATCTTTAAGTCATACCACAGATTCTCAATTGGATTGAGGTCTGGTCTTTGACTAGGCCATTCCTAGACATTTAAATGTTTCCCCTTAAACCACTCAAGTGTTGCTTTAGCAATATGCTTAGGGTCATTGTCCTGCTGGAAGGTGAACCTCCGTCTCAGTCTCAAATCTCTGGAAGACTGAAACAGGTTTCCCTCAAGAATTTCCCTGTATTTAGCGCCATCCATCATTCCTTCAATTCTGACCAGTTTCCCAGTCCCTGCCGATGAAAAACATCCCCATAGCATGATGCTGCAACCACCATGCTTCACTGTGGGGATGATGTTCTCGGGTTGATGAGAGGTGTTGGGTTTGCGACAGACATAGCGTTTTCCTTGATGGCCAAAAAGCTCAATTTTAGTCTCATCTGACCAGAGTACCATCTTCCATATGTTTGGGGAGTCTCCCACATGGCTTTTGGTCGAACACCAAACGTGTTTGCTTATTTTATTCTTTAAGCTGTCACGCTCTGGCTCCGGGACTGTGTATTTTGAGCCAGGGTGTGTTCATTTGGTTGTGTTTCCTTGTTTGGTCGTGTGACTCCCAATCAGTGGTAACGAGTGTCAGCTGTCGGCTCGTTATCTCTGATTGGGAGCCATATTTAAACTGTCAGTGTTCACCTTAGTGTTGTGGGTTTTTGTTCCTTGTCAGTCATTGTAACTGAGGACTTCACGATTCGTCATTGTTTGTTGTAGTGAATACTTTAATTTAATAAAGTCATGTTCGCTCAACGCGCTGCGCTTTGGTCTCCCTCATTAGACGATCGTGACAGAAAAACCCACCACAAAAGGACCAAGCAGCGTGTCCAGGAGCAAGGAGACTGGACATGGGAGGAAGCGCCGGGTAAGGAGATCGAGAGGCTGGCGATGGCCCAGGTGGGCAAATCGTGGTCCTGGGAGGACATGCTCGGGGGCAAGGGACCTTGGGGGAGGATCAAGGCCCTGGCGAGAGAGGAGCAACGGCGTCAGCAGGGCCATCGTCGGAAGGACGAGAGGCAACCCCAAAAAGTTTTTTGGGGGGGGCACATGGCTTGGGCGGCTGGGCAGCAGGAGGCTGCCACAGGGAGACGTGGAGAGAAGGCTACCGGATTACGGGAGCCATTGGCGAGTAGAGGGAGGGAAGTAGTGGAGGCACGGCGTGAGAGACTGAGGTGTGTTACCAGTCCGGTCCGGCCCGTTCCTGATCCCCGGTTGAGGCCAGTGGTGTGTGTTCCCAGTATGGACCGGCCTGTTCCTACTCCACGCACCAAGTCCACGGTGTGCGTCGCCAGCCCAGCCCGGCCTGTTCCTGCGCCACGCACAAAGCCTACGGTGTGCGTCGCCAGCCCAGCCCGGCCTGTTCCTGCTCCACGCACTAAACCTACGGTGTGCGTCGCCAGCCCAGCCCGGCCTGTTCCTGCTCCACGCACTAAACCTACGGTGTGCGTCGCCAGCCCAGCCCGGCCTGTTCCTGCCACCCGCACCAAGTCTACGGTGCGCGTCGCCAGCCCGACCCGGCCTGTTCCTGCCACTCGCACCAAACCTACGGTGCGCGTCGCCAGCCCGGTCCGGCCTGTTCCTGCCACCCGCACCAAGTGTACGGTGTGCGTCGCCAGCCCGACCCGGCCTGTTCCTGCCACCCGCACCAAGTCTACGGTGCGCGTCGCCAGCCCGACCCGGCCTGTTCCTGCCACTCGCACCAAACCTACGGTGCGCGTCGCCAGCCCGGTCCGGCCTGTTCCTGCCACCCGCACCAAGTCTACGGTGCGCGTCGCCAGCCCGACCCGGCCTGTTCCTGCCACTCGCACCAAACCTACGGTGCGCGTCGCCAGCCCGGTCCGGCCTGTTCCTGCCACTCGCACCAAGCCAAGGGTGCGAGTCGTCAGCCTGGTCCAGCCCACTCCTGCTACTCGCACCAAGCCAGGGATGCGAGTCGTCAGCCTGGGGAGGCCCGTTCCGGCTCCACGCATCAAGCCTAGGGTGCGTTTCGTCGGCCCTGTCCGGCCCGTTCCTGCTCCCCGCACCAGGTCTGTGGTGCGTGTCGTCAGCCCTGTCCGGCCCGTTCCTGCTCCCCGCACCAAGTCTGTGGTGCGTTTCGTCAGCCCTGTCCGGCCCGGTCCCGCTCTCCGCACCAAGTCAAGGGTGCGCTCCGTCAGCCCGGTCCGGCCCATTCCTGCTCCCCCGCGCCAAGGCAGTGGTGCGCGTCGTCAGCCTGGTAAGGCCCGTTCGTCCTCCACGCACCAAGCCAGGGGCGCGTGTCGTCAGTCCGGCTCCGGCCAGCGGGGCTAGACAGGACCAGGGGTACTTTGGGGGTTGGAGAGGAGGTGGGGATCAAGGCCGGAGCCAGAGCCACCGCCGAGGAGGTATGCCCGCCCAGCCCTCCCTTGTTTAGCCCCGTATTGAGGCGCGGTCGCAGTCCGCGCCTTTAGGGGGGGGTACTGTCACGCTCTGGCTCCGGGACTGTGTAGTTTGAGCCAGGGTGTATTCATTTGGTTGTGTTGGGTATAGGGTGTGTTCATTTGGTTGTGTTTGGTTTTGGTTGTAGTGTCTTGTCTCGTCATGTGACTCCCAATCGGAGGTAACGAGTGTCAGCTGTCGGCTCGTTATCTCTGATTGGGAGCCATATTTAAACTGTCAATGTTCACCTTAGGGTTGTGGGTTTTTGTTCCATGTTTCAGTCTGTGTACTGAGGACTTCACTATCCGTCATTGTTTATTGTTTTCTCGTTCGTGCACTTTAACTTTAATAAAGTCATGTTCGCTACAAACGCTGCGCTTTGGTCCACTCCTTCCGTAGACGGCCGTGACATAAGCAATGGCTTTTTTCTGGCCACTCTTCCATAAAGCCCAGCTCTGTGGAGTGTATGGCTTAAAGTGGTCCTATGGACAGATACTCCTAAAGGCCTAAACTCACTGAAGGCGCGTGTGCAATTAATTTTAGAATGCATTGTTTTGAATGATAATGACCCAACCGGAGCCGGCGGGTGGGCAGCTAATGCTCTGTCGGCTTTGCCGGTGCGCTCAATTAGAACATATTTTTATGTCACATAGATGTCAGGGTGTGTTTATTAACGTTTAGCAACGGAAACCATTTCTCCAAATGGAAACGTTTTTTTGCAACGAAAACTAGAGTTTCTATTGGACAAAGGACTTGAGTTCCTTTGTGAGGAGTAAGCAATTGAGATTCTCCCTGGGTTCCTAGTGATACACCCAGTGATGTACATATAAATCATTGGATACATCCCAGGTGGTCAATAATTCTCCATTCAGCTAGCGAGCTGGTTGGTGAAAATGTGATTTACAGGCCTAAGCCTCTAAATATGACAGATGTGACTTACAGGCTTATGCCTCTAAATATGACAGACTTGTGTGATTATGGAAACCGAACTTCAAAATTGCTTTACACTACAAACCCTCAAAGAACGTGCCCCAAAATGTAAACACTGGAGCATCACATTTTCACAGACAAAACACATCAATTTTAATGCTTCACACTACTTGCAAAACTTCAAAGAACGGGACAGACAAAATTATATTAAATTAGAGCAACTTTATGCTAAGTCTCGAAAAGGAACAAGTTTCTATGAGAGCGACGTTACTAACAGTCTCGCGTCAAAGCTTCCATCCAATGCTGTTGCATTTGCAACTGTATTTCGTTTGCCCCTATAGCTGCTTCTTCTTCTTCTTTGGTATTATGGCGGTCTGCAAACAAATGTTCTAGGTGCATACCACCACCTACTGTGCTGGCTGTGTATCAGCCTACTATTCTGTAGTATGAATGCATTACACTTTGTGAAAAATATTGCCCTACCAACTATCCATGCACCCATTAAAACCTCACCACTATTCCACTACTTTCAGACCGTTCCTGTCTGATCCTACTCCAGGCTAGCAGCCTTGGAGGACGGGACACTATCGATCAAAACATCTTGTAAAATCTCATACACCCAAGTACTTCTTTGCAGCTGCCACCACAACATCTATCCTCTGTGATTTACATTCCATTCCTGCGGTACAATTGACAACCATGGCCACGAACGCCAAACAACCAACCTTACTGAGGCACGTTGTTCCTATCACTCTGTTGGCCTCGGCCTACTCACAGGGCTCCTCTTAGGATCCATCTTCCTCTAATACTCTCTTCATGCCTTCTGCACTACTCTGATCCTCAACCTGTCGTTCTCTCACCCCTACAGTTTACACACACAACTTTGTCCACCAATACTACACGTTCTTTGTCTCATGTCCTCCTGCACACTTCTTACATCTCCCTCCTGCACACTGCTTGCACCTGTTTGGCATCTCTGGTGACATGGCTCTCTCTCTGGATACTCTGTCGGAATCGGTCCAGCCAGAGGGATTCACAGTTCATCGCGCAGATAGGAATAAATATCTCTCCGGGAAGCAGAAGGGCGGAGGTGTGTGTTTCATGATTAACGACTTATGGTGTAATTGTAGTAACATACAGGAACTCGAGTCCTTCTGTTCACCCAACCTAAAATACCTCATAATCAAATGCCGACCGTATTATCTCCCAAGATAATTTTCCTCCATTATACACTGTATGCACAATTATTAGGCTAGTCAATATTTTGACCATATCATCATTATTATGCATATTTCCCAACTTCAAGCTGTATAAAACTAGAATGCTTATTGGATTTAAGCATATCAGGTGATGTGTATTTGTGTAAGGAGGGAGGGTGTGGCCTAAGGAGATCAACACCCTATATCAAGGTGTGCATAATTATTAGGCAGCTTCTTTTCCTAAGGCAAAATGGGCCAAAAAAATAGATTTAACTGACTCTGAAAAGTCAAAAATTGTGAGCACAGAACCATCAAACGTTTTGTTGCAAATAGTCAACAGGGTCGCAAGAACCGTGTTGAGAAAAAAAATATGCAAATGAACTGCCAAAGATTTGAGAAGAATCAAACGTGAAGCTACCAGGAACCCATTATCCTCCAGTGCTGTCATATTCCAGAACTGCAACCTACCTGGAGTGCCCAGAAGTACAAGGTGTTCAGTGCTCAGAGACATGGCCATGGTAAGGAAGGCTGAAACCCGACCACCACTGAACAAGACACATAAGTTGAAACGTCAAGACTGGGCCAAGAAATATCTGAAGACAGATTTTTCAAAGGTTTTATGGACTGATGAGATGAGAGGGACTCTTGACGGACCAGATGGATGGGCTCGTGGCTGGATCAGTAACGGGCACGGAGCTCCACTTCGACTCAGACGCCAGCAAGTTGTAGGTGGGGTACTGGTATGGGCTGGTATTATTAAAGTTGAGCTAGTTGGACCTTTTCGGGTTGAAGATGGACTCAAACTCAACTCCCAGTTTTTAGACGTTTTCAGACTGTTAAACAGCCATCACTAGGACATTAGAGGCTGCTGCCTATAGACATAGACTAGAAATCACTGGCCACTTTAAGAAATGGAACACTAGCCACTTTAATAATGTTTACATATCTTGCATTACTCATCTCATATGTATATACTGTATTCTATAGTATTCTACGGTATCTTAGTCACTTTAATAATGTTTACATATCTTGCATTACTTATCTCATATGTATATACTCTATACTATTCTACTGTATCTTAGTCCATGCCACTCTGACATCGCTCGTCCATATTTGTAAACTCTGCAAAAAAAGAAACGTCCTCTCACTGTCAACTGCGTTTATTTTCAGCAAACTTAACATGTGTAAATATTTGTATGAACATAACAAGATTCAACAACTGAGACATAAACTGAACAAGTTCTACAGACATGTGAATTGAATAATGTGTCCCTGAACAAAGGGGGGGACAAAACCGCGACTCGTCAGTGAAAAGCACTTTTTGCCAGTCCTGTCTGGTCCAGCGACGGTGGGTTTGTGCCCATATGCAACGTTGTTGCCGGTGATGTCTGGTGATGACCTGCCTTACAACAGGCCTACAAGCTCTCAGTCTGACTGATGGAGGGATTGTGCATTCCTGGTGTAACTCGGGCAGTTGTTGTTGCCATCCTGTGCCTGTCCCGCAGGTGTGATGTTTGGATGTACCGATCCTGTGCAGGTGTTGTTACACGTGGTCTGCCACTGCGAGGACGATCAGCTGTCCGTCCTGTCTCCCTGTAGCGCTGTCTTAGGCGTCTCACAGTACGGACATTGCAATTTATTGCCCTGGTCACATCTGCAGTCCTCATGCCTCCTTGCAGCATGCCTAAGGCACGTTCACGCAGATGAGCAGGGATCCTGGGCATCTTAAGTTTTGGTATTTTTCAGGGACAGTAGAAAGGCCTCTTTAGTGTCCTAAGTTTTCATAACTGTGACCTTAATTGCCTACCATCTGTAAGCTGTTAGTGTCTTAATGACCGTTCCACAGGTGCATGTTCATTAATTGTTTATGGTTCATTGAACAAGCATGGGAAACAGTGTTTAAACCCTTTACAATGATCTCTGAAGTTATTTGGAGTTTTACAAATTATCTTTGAAAAACATGGTCCTGAAAAAGGGACGCTTCTTTTTTTGCTGAGTTTATATATTCTTAATTCATTCCTTTGTGTGTATTGGGTATATGTTGGGAAATTGTTAGATATTACTTGTTAGATATTACCGCACTGTCAGAGCTGGAAGCACAAGCATTTCGCAACACCTGCAATAACATCTGCTAAACACGTGTATGTGACCAATAACATTTGATTTGGTATTGAGCAGGACTTGGGTGGGTCAGTGCTATCCGGGATCCTTAGGACGTCCCTAACCAATTTAAAATGTCTACTTCAATGGGGGGGTAAACACAGGAAATAAAGAACCTTAGTCGTAAGAAGGTCGTAAACACTGGTCTGTGTTCATTCATTGGCTGAAACGTCGTAACCGAAGTTGCACTACCACCTTCTGTACTGGGACAGGAAAAGGACGGGGCAGACGGGGAATGGACGGATCATGGACGGGTTACATTTCCATCTGACACGTTCAGAACATTGTGCCCTCCTGCGCAGAGATGTGTGGGGAAAAGGCTTTCAACATGACTCATTTTAATCAAACATCCGACATGACTCATTTTTAAATCAGACATATTTACTGAACTATGAGCCCTGCAACAAATATCCAGTAATGAATGTTTGGTTATAGGCTGACAGATTGTGGCGTATGACGAATGAATTACATTTTATTTTTTGTGTCAAATCGCCAGTTGGCAACCCATCCCTTACGGGATTAATTGACACATAAACAAACATTACAATAATTCACTGTGATAATTCAGTGATTATTCTTCCGGTGTTCTGTGCAGTGCGCACCTTATAAAGACTGAAGAAGAAATCAATACATAATAGTAAATAAGATCACAACACATGAGCATTGTTAAACACAATAACAAAATGGAGGGGTGACAATTTATATTTGTTTACATTCAAAATGCATACGGTCTACCTATGTTGTGCTTATTTCAATCTATCTTGTAGTCTTACATTTGCAGTTTGTAAAAGGATATTGTCAATGGGTTGCTGTCCAATGCTGACAAGAAACAACAAAAAACGTTTTCTGACAAAACAGCAACAAAGAAAATGCACAAAACTGCTAGACGTTACAAATGTGCAAAAAGAGGCATTAGCAAAAAGATGGAGGCCTAGACTAGAACCTACAACCAATTGCGAGCCACTAATGTTATCAACTAATGTTATCAACTAAGGTTATCAACTAATGTTATCAACTAATGTTATCAATGTTGAGCGAAAAACGTATGACTGAGTCTGCATCTCCGAAGGCAGTGTAAAAGCCAACAACTTAAGAACACGAGGCTTGCTGATGTTTCCTCAATGTGTTTTTCCGTTGAAATGTCTTCCCACAAGCCAAACACTTATGAGGCTTCTCTCCTGTGTGCTTCAACATATGTCGTTTTAGACTTGTCTGAGTGAGACAGCGCACTTTACACATTGTGCACGCAAATGGCCTCTCGCCTGTATGACTCTGTTGATGGACTTTCAGGTTACCCTTCAGAGTAAAACTTTTGCCACAATCTGTGCAAATGTATGGCCGTTCTCCTGTGTGTACAAGTGTGTGTTTTTTCAAGTTAGACAGAGATGTAAAATCTTTACCACACGTATCACATAGATGTCGTCTGTGAATATGAGAACGAACATGATTGCGTAATTTCTTATCTTCAGCAAATATCTTGCCACAAAACCTACAGGTGAACCCATCTCCTGTGTGACATACCATGTGTGCTTTCATTTTTTTTTCGCTTGTGTACTGTCCCTGACAATGGGGGCAGGAGAAGACCGTTTTTTCTTCTGTGGGAACATTCTCAGGTACGACAAGATTACGATGATTTGGCCCACAGCCGCTCTTAATTCCCTGATGTCTCTTCAAATCACCGGCGGTACCAAAGCTCTTTGAACACATGGTGCACATGAAGGGTCCCTGACCCTGTGAGTGACGTCTCAAATGCTGCATCATGGTCTTTTTATAAGCAAAACATTTAGAGCACAAAGGGCAAGTTCTAGACTTGAGAGAGGCTAGGGGGGAGATGCCAGGTGGCCGTGGCTCAGCAGGGGGAGCGTCAGAGGTTGTTGGGTTCTGGGGTGAAGTGCTATGGCTCTGGGGAATCTCTGTCCCATTCTCCCTTGAAAGCAGAGAACTGCTTCTGTCTGCTGGTTCAACCTCCTCTGGATGCTGGTTTGGATCAACTTCCTCACTCCAGTCTTGCTGTCTTCTCTGAAAGTTAATCTCCTCACACTCTATTGGCTGGTGTTGTTGCGAGTCATTTGAGAAGGTAACGTCTGTGCTGCAGGAATGAAGGATCTCTATCTCATTTTCCCCTGCAGGTAGTTGCTGTTGTCTTTGGTTCATCTCCTGACAAATGTTTTCCTGCGGCTGTGTTGTTTGAGAAGTCATTTTCCTGCACTCAGGACATTTTCTTGAATCTGGAATACTCAAACAATTCTTTGAGTGTTTCTGCAGATCTAATTTGCTTGAGAAACTTTCCCCACAATCGTGGCACAAGTAAGACAGTATATTGTGTTGAAATCTAAGGTGCTTTCTCATGGTGTCTGCAGTATCGAAAGTTTCATCGCACAAAATACATGTTCTGTAGTCATTGTAGGACTGTGCCTGAATGGGCAGAGCATTGGAGGTTGTTGGGTTCTGGCATGTGGTGCTTGAGGGCTGTGGTATCACTAACCCATTTTCTACTGCAGCTATAAGTGTGTTGGCCTCTGGGTGAGCCTTCCTGGGAAGTTGCTGTTGGTTCACCTCACACTCGTTTGGCTCAGAAAGATCAAAGGACTTATTACACAGAGTGCAACAGATCATATTTTTGTGTTTCTTATGCATCTTCAGGAGTTGACCATGTTGGGATTTCAGGTGCTTTCTCAAATCATTTCTGCATCCAAAGGTCTTATTACACAGAGAGCAACAGAAAAACGTTTCGAGTTTCTTATGCATCTTCAGGAGTTGACCATGTTGGGATTTCAGGTGCTTTCTCAAATAATTTATACTATAGACAGTTTTGTGACACA
Source organism: Coregonus clupeaformis (assembly GCF_020615455.1). NCBI lineage: Eukaryota > Metazoa > Chordata > Actinopteri > Salmoniformes > Salmonidae > Coregonus > Coregonus clupeaformis. The sequence goes on along the minus strand of NC_059205.1, from coordinate 3,882,136 downwards.
CGCGGCATGTCCTGGCTTTGGAAGACTCTGATAGCTCTGTGCATGCTAGCTCCGTCTGATCCTCCATAGATGTCGTAGACATGTTATCCTCCTTTAAAGATGCTGTAGACATGCTGTCCTCTTCTGGTTGACCTGCCTCCTCACACACATTCTGCTGATGTGTCAGTAAGTCCTCATGGTGCTCATAGTCTTGTCCACACTGGGTGCACTTGTAAGGGCTCTGCTCGTTGTGAGATCTCATGTGTGCCGTCAAATCCTTTGCTTCGCTGAAAGTCTTTCCACACAAGGAGCATATTTTGACACGCTTGCTTCTTTTAGGCTGCCCTGTGGTGGGGGATGGGTCAGCGGCCAAAGAATACTGATGTTGACCATCAGAGGGCTCTTCATTGACATTCCTCTCACTCTTTTGTGATATGACCTGTCCTCTTCTCGGTCCTTGGGATCCCACTTTGTCAATCTGAAGCCTCTCTCTCCTCGGTGTTAGAGAGACCTCTGACACAGTTAACAGCATATCAGTAATGTCAAGTCTGTGCAGCATCACTGCGGGCTGACGGAGCCGACAGGAAGTAGACAAACTAGAAATGTCCTGCACTTCCTGTTGGCTGTTGTGGGCTTTTCCTTGGATTTCCAGCCTGTCAGTTTGAAGGTGGTGAAAATATGTATTATTTTTCATCTCTTTTACTGTCTCTTTACCTGGTGCGTTGTGTTCAATGTTTTTCTCTGTTGTTTTATTGTATATATGCGCTACCTCTAAAGAAACAGGCTCCACCTCTTTATTCATGTCGATATTTACAGTTCGGTCTGAATTCATCCCCAGTACCAACAAAGGGGCCATCTCTGACTCATTGTCAGATGAAACCGGGCTCATACATTGCTGCACAGGTTCTGATTGGACCTCCGGGTCAGCTTTGATTAGGATTTGATTGTCGCCAGAAAACAGACCTGAGGACATGATGACAAGAAAAGTGAATATAAAAAAAACATTAAAAAAGGCAAACATGGAAATGTTATATCTCATATGGAGTGGCTGCGGATCAGACTTGGACCCCTCTTCCAACAGCTAAAGGTCCAAGGCTTCTGTGCATGTGATTCTCTACTCTATGCACAGTCTCTTCCCTCTACTCGTAGAGAGGCTACTCTGGCGAATGGTGCTTGCTTAATAAAGATAGATCAAAGCTGAATCAATGTCTGCAAGTTCACGTAATTATAGTATTCTACATAACAGAACCCAATATGATAGCATAGTATAACGTTACTAAGCATAGTATAATGCTCACTGTAGGCTACATCATTCGAAACAACACTGTACAACTCAATAGGTTCTAAATGCATATCCCCATGAAACGGATTGAGATGAAATAGTTGGTGTGCAGATGCTGCATGGACGTTTCACTGGTAAAACTTTAAGAATTGTCATTCACGTCTGACAGTCAGAAATGTGAATGGAGATTCTCTACTAGTACAGCAGAGACTGTGCGTGACGTAAAGAATCCTGCACATGCGCAGAAGCTTTGGGACCTTTAGATGTCGGGAAGAGGGGTCCAGAAAAGTCTCAATCTCATTTGTATTTATTATGGATCCACATTAGTTCCTGCCAAGGCAGCAGCTACTCTTCCTGGGGTCCAGCAAAATTAAGGCAGTTACAATACATTCATAACAGATTTCACAGCACACTAAGTGTGTGCCCTCAGGCCCCTACTCCACTACCACATATCTACAGCACAAAATCCATGTGTAGGTGTGTGTATAGTGTGTATGTTATCGTGTGTGTGTGTGTGCATGTGTCTGTGCCTATGTTTGTGTTGCTTCACAGTCCCCGCTGTTCCATAAGGTGTATTTTTATCTGTTTTTTAAATCTGATTCTACTGCTTTCATCAGTTACCTGATGTGGTATAGAGTTCCATGTAGTCATGGCTCTATGTAGTACTGTGTGCCTCCCATAGTCTGTTCTGGACTTGGGGACTGTGAAGAGACCTCTGGTGGCATGTCTTGTGGGGTATGCATGGGTGTCTGAGCTGTGTGCCAGTCGTTCAAACAGACAGCTCGGTGCTTTCAACATGTCAATACCTCTCACAAACACAAGCAGTGTTGAAGTCAATCTCTCCTCCACTTTGAGCCAGGAGAGATTGACATGCATATTATTAATGTTTGCTCTCTGTGTACATCAAAGGGCCAGCCATGCTGCCCTGTTTTGAGCCAATTGCAAGTCCCTCTTTGTGGCACCTGACCACATGACTGAACAGTAGTCCAGGTGCGATAAAACTAGAGCCTGTAGGACCTGCCTTGTTGATAGTGTTGTTAAGAAGGTAGAGCAGCGCTTTATTATAGACAGACTTCTTCCCATCTTAGCTACTGTTGTATCAATATGTTTTGACCATGACAGTTTACAATCCAGGGTTACTCCAAGCAGTTTAGTCACCTCAACTTGCTCAATCTCCACATTATTTATTTCATTCTTACCTGTCCAAAGTCTATTTCTCCTACCATTGGTGTCTAACATGGAAATGTTACAGGCTATCTGAGAACATTCTTTCCTGTCCAAAGTGAAGGGAGGTTATCTACTCTTCCCTCTGCTCAATCCTTCTCCCTCCAATCTCCTGATTCTGCCTCCTCAACCCTCCTCTCCTCCCTTTCTGCATCCTTTGACTCTCTGTGTCCCCTATCCTCCCGGCCGGCTCGGTCCTCCCCTCCAGCTCCGTGGCTTGATGACTCACTGCGAGCTCACAGAACAGAGCTCCGGGCAGCGGAGCGGAAATGGAAGAAAACTAAACTCCCTGCCGACCTGGCATCTTTTCACTCCCTCCTCTCTACATTTTCTTCATCTGTTTCTGCTGCTAAGGCCACCTTCTACCACTCTAAATTCCAAGCATCTGCCTCTAACCCTAGGGAAGCTCTTTGCCACATTTTCCTCCCTCCTGAATCCTCCCCCCTCTCTCTCTCTGTGGATGACTTCGTCAACCACTTTGAAAAGAAGGTTGACGACATCCGATCCTCGTTTGTTAAGTCTAATGACACTGCTGGTCCTGCTCACACTGCCCTACCCTATGCTTTGACTTCTTTCTCCCCTCTCTCTCCAGATAAAATCCTGCGACTTGTGACTGCAGGCCGCCCAACAACCTGCCCGCTTGACCCCATCCCCTCCTCCCTTCTCCAGACCATCTCCGGTGACCTTCTCCCCTACCTCACCTCGCTGATCAACTCATCCTTGACCGCTGGCCATGTCCCTTCCGTCTTCAAGAGAGCGAGAGTTGCTCCCCTTCTCAAAAAACCAACACTCGACCCCACTGATGTCAACAACTACAGACCAGTATCCCTTCTTTCTTTTCTTTCCAAAACTATTGAGCGTGCCGTCTTTAGCCAACTCTCTTGCTATCTCTCTCAGAATGACCTTCTTGATCCAAACCAATCAGGTTTCAGGACTGGTCATTCAACTGAGACTGCTCTTCTCTGTGTCACGGAGACTCTCCGCACTGCTAAAGCTAACTCTCTCTCCTCTGCTCTTGTCCTTCTAGACCTGTCTGCTGCCTTTGACACTGTGAACCATCAGATCCTCCTCTCCACCCTCTCCGAGCTGGGCATCTCCGGCGCGGCTCACTCCTGGATTGCGTCCTACCTGACCGGTCGCTCCTACCAAGTGGCGTGGCGAGAAGCTGTCTCCGCACCACGTGCTCTCACCACTGGTGTCCCCCAAGGCTCAGTTCTAGGCCCTCTCCTTTTCTCCCTATACACCAAGTCACTTGGCTCTGTCATATCCTCACATGGTCTCTCCTATCATTGCTACGCTGACGATACACAACTAATCTTCTCCTTTCCCCCTTCTGATAACCAGGTGGCGAATCGCATCTCTGCATGTCTGGCAGACATATCAGTATGGATGACGGATCACCACCTCAAGCTGAACCCTGGCAAGACGGAGCTGCTCTTCCTCCCGGGGAAGGACTGCCCGTTCCATGATCTCGCCATCACGGTTGACAACTCCCCTGTGTCCTCCTCCCAGAGTGCGAAGAGCCTAGGCGTGACCCTGGACAACACCCTGTCGTTCTCCGCCAACATCAAGGCGGTGACCCGCCTCCTGCAGGTTCATGCTCTACAACATTCGGAGAGTACGACCCTGCCTTACACAGGAAGCGGCACAGGTCCTAATCCAGGCACTTGTCATCTCCCGTCTGGACTACTGCAACTCGCTGTTGGCTGGCCTCCCTGCCTGTGCCATTAAACCCCTACAACTCATCCAGAATGCCGCAGCCCGTCTGGTGTTCAACCTTCCCAAGTTCTCTCACGTCACCCCCCTCCTCCGCACACTCCACTGGCTTCCAGTTGAAGCTCGCATCCGCTACAAGACCATGGTGCTTGCCTATGGAGCAGTGAGGGGAACGGCACCTCTGTACCTTCAGGCTCTGATCAGTCCCTACACCCAAACGAGGGCATTGCGCTCATCCACCTCTGGCCTGCTGGCTCCCTTCCTCTGCGGAAGCATAGTTCCCGCTCAGCCCAGTCAAAACTGTTCGCTGCCCTGGCACCCCAATGGTGGAACAAGCTCCCTCACGACGCCAGGACAGCGGAGTCACTCACCACCTTCCGGAGACATTTGAAACCCCACCTCTTTAAGGAATACCTGGGATAGGATAAAGGAATCCTTCTACCCCCCCAATTGTAAAGTGGTTATCCCACTGGCTATAGGGTGAACGCACCAATTTGTGAGTCGCTCTGGCTAAGAGCGTCTGCTAAATGACGTTAATGTGCCCTTGAGCAAGGCACTTAACCCTAATTGCTCCTGTAAGTCGCTCTGGATAAGAGCGTCTGCTAAATGACTAAAATGTAAATGTAAATGTACTAGTAGAGCAGAGACTGTACGTAAAGTAAAGAATCCTGCACATGCACAGAAGCTTTGGGACCTTTAGCTGTCGGGAAGAAGGGGTCCAGAAAAGTCTCATAATCGGATCATTATTTCCTGTCCAAAGTCTATTTCTCCTACCATTGGTATCTAACATGGAAATGTTACAGGCTATCTGAGAACATTATTTGCTGTCCAAAGTCTATTTCTCCTACCATTGGTGTCTAACATGGAAATGTTACAGGCTATCTGATAATGATTTCCTGTCCAAAGTCTATTTCTCCTACCATTGGTGTCTACGTGTCCACATGTGTTGTTGTGGTGCTGGAGAAGGGTCTTCAAAGGCTGAGGGTGGGACACACACTGCACACACTCCTCCAGGACAGAGGGGTCAGGTAGGAACCATGATGCCGTCTAATGGAAAGAGAATGGCTTTAAAAAATAGGCAACGTATCCATTTCTATTATAACATATGCACAAAACACATGTAGTAGACTTTAAGAAATGTGTCTTTAGGCACGTTTCACTCTGTTGTAACCATCTAGTTATCCACTTAATGAGAATGTGTCATTTTTCACAGATTACAACATTTGGTTTAGCCAACCTAAAACATACCAAGGTTTCCCTTGGTCTACCATTACTTGCGCATTTTTAAAAAAGGACAAATATCTTTGTACAGTGAATTTTAAAAACAACTTGTATGACAGTATACTGTTGAAGGTAATAAGATGTTAGCTTGGTACCTGATAAAGGTAATAAGATGTTAGCTTGGTACCTGATAAAGGTAATAAGATGTTAGCTTGGTACCTGCTGAAGGTAATAAGATGTTAGCTTGGTACCTGATAAAGGTAATAAGATGTTAGCTTGGTACCTGTTGAAGGGTTGGTGTTGGAAGCAGCTTCTCCAGCCTGGAGAGGAACTCCCACACCAGAGTCTGCAATGCTGAGTCATACTTGGGGCCAAATTCCTCTGGAAAAACGCTCTAGGAGACAAGCAGATAGAGGGTTTCAGTACTTTTTGATCTAACAACGAGTTTCACTTCCTTGTAAAAACCATTCACTCTTGGAGTTAACATCATCATCAAGGACTCTTGGAAGATTAGTCCGAATGAGGACTAAAAGAGATCCTAATAAAATAAAATCTAAATCATCATAATCAGCAGATCCTTAGTTACAACACTGACCTGAAAGAAGTGTTCCTTCTCAACTGGGTCTTCCAGCAGAGTTTGAATCAGCTTCAGGAAGTTCGACTCTGACGCTTCCACCTCTGGATCAGAAATCTACAGCAAGTATGGATAGCTCAGTCAATAAATGAAACTAACCAGCAGAGTTACAAGTCTTGATCTGTCACTGAGAAGCACTAACCTCCTTGTCCCCATGAGTGATGATACAGGTCTTCATCCTGTTCAGGTGTGGCTGGATGGTCTCAGGGTTGGCTAGGTGATCAGAGCGACACAACTGCAGAACCAGCTGAATGAGTAAAAGTTAGACTGGTGGGTGGGCCAACGAAAAACTGAAACAGTGTACTGACATCAGGAGATGAGAGTTGAGTAACTCTGGAGACTCCTTCATCTCCACTCATCAGCACCATCTCTCACCTGTGCTCGAAGCCCCATGATGAGTTGGACTCTCTCCCTGTAACTCATCATATCAGGGACCATCTCCAACACAGTGGTGACAAACTCCTCCACCAACCCGTAGTCCATGATGTCTCTCTGCTGAACAACTTGCCATAGAGCTGCAGACACCAGCCGCAGTGGAGGGATCAGGAGACGCAGAGATGATAGAGGAAGAGGGGGACCTACAGTAGGCATACATTAAGTTAGCTGGATAACAGAGATGATAGGGGGACCTACTGTAGGCACAAATTCAGTTAGCTGGATAACAGAGATGACAGGGGGAGAGGGGGACCTACAGTAGGCATAAATTAAGTTAGCTGGATAACAGAGATGATAGGGGGACCTACAGTAGGCACAAATTAAGTTAGCTGGATAACAGAGATGATAGGGGGACCTACTGTAGGTACAAATTCAGTTAGCTGGATAACAGAGATGACAGGGGGAGAAAGCCCTCAATGGCGCTGCCAAAGCTGTCACAGAAGCCATTGTGGCACAGATTCGATCTACCTCTGTGGGGACAACTGAGAACCCTGGGCCATGTTCAGTACGAAAACGTTGCAGATAGAAATGCCATGACTAGAGCTGACGTGATTCCTTATTCTATTTACCAGAGAGGTACAGTACCAGTCAAAAGTTTGGACACACCTACTCATTCAAGGGTTTTTCTTTATTTTTACTATTTTCTACATTGTAGAATAATAGTGAAGACATCAAAACTATGAAATAACACATATGGAATTATGTAGTAACCAAAAAAGTGTTGAACAAATCTAAATATATTTGAGATTCTTCAAACTCTTGGCATTCTCTCAACCAGCTTCATGAGGTAGTCACCTGGAATGCATTTCAATTAACAGGTGTGCCTTGTTAAATGTAAATTTGTGGAATGCCTTTCCTTCTTAATGCGTTTGAGTCAATCAGTTGTGTTGAGACAAGGTAGGGGTGGTTAACAGAAGATAGCCCTATTTGGTAAAAGACCAAGTCCATATTATGGCAAGGACAGCTCAAATAAGCAAAGAGAAACGACAGTCCATCATTACTTTAAGACATGAAGATCAGTCAATCCGGAAAATTTCAAGAACTTTTAACGTTTCTTCAAGTGCAGTCGCAAAAACCATCATGCGCTATGATGAAAATGGCTCTCATGAGGACCGCCACAGGAAAGGAAGACCCAGAGTTACCTCTGCTGTAGAGGATAAGTTCATTAGAGTTAACTGCACCTCAGATTGCAGCCCAAATAAATGCTTCACAGAGTTCAAGTAACAGACACATCTCAACATCAACTGTTCAGAGGAGACTGCGTGAATCAGGCCTTCATGGTCGAATTGCTGCAAAGAAACCATTACTAAAGGACACCAATAAGAAGAAGAGACTTGCTTGGGCCAAGAAACACGAGCAATGGACATTAGATCAGTGGAGTCCAAATTTGAGATTTTTGGTTGCAACTGCCGTGCCTTTGTGAGAAGCAGAGTAGGTAAACAGATGATCTTCGCATGTGTGGTTCCCACAGTGAAGCATGGAGGAGGAGGTGTAATGGTGCTTTGCTAGTGACACTGTCAGTGATTTATTTAGAATTCAAGGCACACTTAACCAGCATGGCTACCACAGCATTCTGCAGAGATACACCATCCCATCTGGTTTGGCCTTAGTGGGACTATCATTTGTTTTTCAACAGGACAATGACCCACCACACCTCCAGGCTGTGTAAGGGCTATTTCTTATTTTAATTTTTTTTTAATTTAGGGGGGTAGATCAGCTTTAATATTGCAGATAGTTTGTTACTTCCGTCAATGTAATTGTCTGCATCACTTCCAATCCCCCATATGTTTTTTCTCTCGCATACACATATATATATATATACACTCTGCGGTCCAACTCATCCCAAACCATCTCAATTTGGTTGAGATCGGGGGATTGTGGAGGCCAGGTCATCTGATGCAGCACTCCATCACTCTCCTTGGTCTTGGTATATTTAAAAAAAGGATATGTATATATTTGTATGTATATGTATTTATATGTGTGTATATATATGTGTGTGTATATATATATATATATATACATATATATATATATATATACACACATATATATACACACATATAAATACATATACATACAAATATATACATATCCTTTTTTTAAATATACCAAGACCAAGGAGAGTGATGGAGTGCTGCATCAGATGACCTGGCCTCCACAATCCCCCGATCTCAACCAAATTGAGATGGTTTGGGATGAGTTGGACCGCAGAGTGAAGGAAAAGCAGCCAACAAGTGCTCAGCATATGTGGGAACTCCGTCAAGATTGCTGGAAAAGCTTTCCTCGTGAAGCTGGTTGAGAGAATGCCAAGAGTGTACAAAGCTGTCATCAAGGCAAAGGGTGGCTACTTTGAAGAATCTCAAATATAAAATATATTTTGATTTGTTTAACACTTTTTTGGTTACTATGTGATTCCATATGTGTTATTTCATAGTTTTGATGTCTTCACTATTATTCTACAATGTAGAAAATAGTCAAAATAAATGAAAACCCTTGAATGAGTAGGTGTGTCCAAACTTTTGACTGGTACTGTATGTTTGTTCTACATCATACATTTCTATCTGAACGTTGGCCAACAGTATGTCCTGCTGAACGCAGCCCTGGTCCCAGCCAATGTGTTTGAAAGGGAGGTGCTTTAAGTAGCCTACACAGCGGATATATGTCGCTACGGCTCCGTTTACATCATAAACGCAGCCATAGAGGTCAGGGATGTATTCTTTAGTCGAAAACCGTAGCAAAACGTTTTGTAGCAGAAGCCATTTACTCCAAACGGAAAACGTTTTGCAACGAAACGAGAGTTTCTATTGGACAAAATGTATAGGTCCCTCCCCTTTTGGTTCCGTTTGCTCCTATAGCCCTAAACTAATTCAGATAACTAATTCAGATTGGTGGAAATGTGATTTATATGCCCCTAAATATTACAGACTCGTGAGATTATTTGCTTTACACTTCAAACCCTCAAAGAACGTGCCACCAAAATGTAAACAATGGAGCTTGTGCATCACCTTTTCACAGACAAAATTATACAGCAAATGTATGCCAAGTCTCGACAAGGAATTAGTTTCTATGAGAGTAACATTACTAACCGTCTCTCGTCAAAGCTTCCATTTGCAACTCTGTATTTCGTTTGCCCCTATATAGCGTTGTGCATCTCTGGCATTGAGCAGGACGTGGGTGTAAACACCGCAAATAAAGAACCTTTGTCGTAAAAAGGTCGTAAACACTGGTCTCTGTTCATTCATTGGCTGAAACGTCGTAACCACATTGCACTGGAACAGTACTGAGCACAAGGAAAGGACAGGGCAGACGGGATATGCGGATGGATAATGAACGGGTCACATTTCCATCAGAAATGTTCAGAACATTGTGCCCTCCTGGGCAGTTTTAATAGGATTTTTTTTTCAAAATGATTTATTTTTGTCACACATATTTACTGAACAAATCAAATCCAATTTTATTGGCCACATGCGCCGAATACAACAGGTGCAGACATTACAGTGAAATGCTTACTTACAAGCCCTTAACCAACAGTGCATTTATTTTAAATAAAAAAGTAAAATAAAACAACAACAAAAAAGTGTTGAGAAAAAAAGAGCAGAAGTAAAATAAAATAACAGTAGGGAGGCTATATATACAGGGGGGTACCGGTGCAGAGTCAATGTGCGGGGGCACCGGCTAGATGAGGTAGTTGAAGTAATATGTACATGTGGGTAGAGTTAAAGTGACTATGCATAAATAATTAACAGAGTAGCAGCAGCGTAAAAAGATGGGGTGGGGGGGCAGTGCAAATAGTCCGGGTAGCCATGATTAGCTGTTCAGGAGTCTTATGGCTTGGGGGTAGAAGCTGTTGAGAAGTCTTTTGGACCTAGACTTGGCACTCTGGTACCGCTTGCCGTGCGGTAGCAGAGAGAACAGTCTATGACTAGGGTGGCTGGAGTCTTTGACAATTTTGAGGGCCTTCCTCTGACACCGCCTGGTATAGAGGTCCTGGATGGCAGGAAGCTTGGCCCCAGTGATGTACTGGGCCATACGCACTACCCTCTGTAGTGCCTTGCGGTCGGAGGCCAAGCAGTTACCATACCAGGCGGTGATGCAACCAGTCAGGATGCTCTCGATGGTGCAGCTGTATAATTTTTTGAGGATCTGAGGACCCATGCCAAATCTTTTCAGTCTCCTGAGGGGGAATAGGCTTTGTCGTGCCCAATTCACGACTGTCTTGGTGTGTTTAGACCATGATAGTTCGTTGGTGATGTGGACACCAAGGAACTTGAAGCTCTCAACCTGTTCCACTACAGCCCTGTCGATGAGAATGGGGGCGTGCTCAGACCTCTTTTTTTTCCTGTAGTCCACAATCATCTCCTTTGTCTTGGTCACGTTGAGGGAGAGGTTGTTATCCTGGCACCACACGGCCAGGTCTCTGACCTCCTCCCTATAGGCTGTCTCATCGTTGTCGGTGATCAGGCCTACCACTGTTGTGTCGTCAGCAAACTTAATGATGGTGTTGGAGTCGTGCCTGGCCATGCAGTCATGGGTGAACAGGGAGTACAGGAGGGGACTGAGCACGCACCCCTGAGGGGCCCCCGTGTTGAGGATCAGTGTGGCAGATGTGTTGTTACCACCTGGGGGCGGCCCGTCAGGAAGTCCAGGATCCAGTTGCAGAGGGAGGTGTTTAGTCCCAGGATCCTTAGCTTAGTGATGAGCTTTGAGGGCACTATGGTGTTGAATGCTGAGCTGTAGTCAATGAATAGCATTCTCACGTAGGTGTTCCTCTTGTCCAGGTGGGAAAGGGCAGTGTGGAGTGCAATAGAGATTGCATCATCTGTGGTTCTGTTGGGGCGATATGCAAATTGGAGTGGGTCTAGGGTTTCTGGGATAATGGTGTTGATGTGAGCCATGACCAGCCTTTCAAAACACTTCATGGCTACAGACGTCAGTGCTACGGGTCGGTAGTCATTTAGGCAGGTTATCTTAGAGTCCTTGGGCACGGGGACTATGGTGGTCTGCTTGGAACATGTTGGTATTACAGACTCAGTCAGGGACATGTTGAAAATGTCAGTGAAGACACTTGCCAGTTGGTCAGCACATGCTCGGATTACACGTCCTGGTAATCCGTCTGGCCCTGCGGCCTTGTGAATGTTGACCTGCTTAAAAGTCTTACTCACATCGGCTACGGAGAGCGTGATCACATAGTCATCCGGAACAGCTGGTGCTCTCATGCATGCTTCAGTGTTGCTTGCCTCGAAGCGAGCATTGAAGTGGTTTAGCTCGTCTGGAAGTCTTGTGTCACTGGGCAGCTCGCGGCTGTGCTTCCCTTTGTAGTCTGTAATAGTTTTCAAGCCCTGCCACATCCGATGAGCGTCAGAGCCGGTGTAGTACGATCAATCTTAGTCCTGTATTGACTCTTTGCCTGTTTGATGGTTCATGTTCCATTCCTGATACACACAGAAAACTGTTGAGCGTGAAAAACCCAGCAACGTTGCAGTTCTTGACACAAACCGGTGCGCCTGTATTAGTCCTGTATTGACTCTTTGCCTGTTTGATGGTTCGTCGGAGGGCATAGCGGGATTTCTTATAAGCGTCCGGGTTAGAGTCCCGCTCCTTGAAAGCGGCAGCTCTACCCTTTAGCTCAGTGCGGATGTTTCCTGAAATCCATGGCTTCTGGTTGGGGTACGTACGGTCACTGTGGGGACAACATCATTGATGCACTTATTGATGAAGCCAGTGACTGATGTGGTGTACTCCTCAATGCTATCTGAAGAATCCCGGAACATGTTCCAGTCTGTGCTAGCAAAACAGTCCTGTAGCTTAGCATCTGCGTCATCTGACCACTTTTTTATTAACCGAGTCACTGGTGCTTCCTGCTTTAGTTTTTGCTTATAAGCAGGAATCAGGAGGATAGAGTTATGGTCAGATTTGCCAAATGGAGGGCGAGGGAGAGCTTTGTATGCGTCTCTGTGTGTGGAGTAAAGGTGGTCTAGAGTTTTTTTTTCCTCTGGTTGCACATTTAACATTTTGGTAGAAATTAGGTAGAACGGATGTTTGGGAAAAAAGGCTGACAGATTGTGTCTTTCACAACAATTCATTCTACTATGTTGTGTGTAATGTTTATGGGGCAAAGTCGATCTGTGGACATTCATTACTAGATAGTAACACATGAGCATTATGAAACACAATATTTTATTTTTAACCCTTATTTTAAAAGTTGGCTGAGAACACATTCTCATTTACAGCATCGACCTGGGGAATAGTTACAGGGGAGAGGAATGAGATAATTGAAACCTGGGGATGATTAGATGGCCATGATGGTCAGATTGGGAATTTAGCCAGGACACCAGGGTTAACACCCCTACTCTTACGATAAGTGCCATGGGATCTTTAGTGACCACAGAGAGTCAGGACACCCGTTTAACGTCCCATCCAAAAGACGGCACCCTACACATGGCAATGTCCCTAATCACTGCCCTGGGGCATTGGGATATAATTTTTAGACCAAAGGAAAGAGTGCCTCCTACTGGCCCTCCAACACCACCACCACTTCCAGACACATCTGGTCTCCCATCCAGGACCAACCCTGCTTAGCTTCAAAGACAAGCCAGCAGTGGGATGCAGGGTGGTATGAAAGACAAGCCTGCGGTGGGATGCAGGGTGGTATGAAAGACAAGCCAGCGGTGGGATGCAGGGTGGTATGAAAGACAAGCCAGCGGTGGGATGCAGGGTGGGATGAAAGACAAGCCGGCGGTGGGATGCAGGGTGGTATGAAAGACAAGCCAGCAGTGGGATGCAGGGTGGTATGCTGCTGGCAACATAAACCATAAAGCTTCCTACATCCTTTACATGTCTTATCTAAACAGCAACACCAACAGGCATAAGCTTTCTATCATAACATTCTTAATTATGTCACATCTAGAAGTGAACCCAGCTCTATGCTTCTCTTATAACAAAATGGAGGGGTGACAAAACGTATATTTGTTTACATTCAAAATGCGTATTGGCTACTTATGCAGATTGTAAAGGATATTGACGATGGGTTGCTGTACAATGCTGACAAGAAACCCCTCAAAAAACTAGAAAAAACAACAACATTTTCCAGTGGTGGAAAAAATACTCAATTGTCATACTTGAGTAAAAGTTAAGATACCTTAACAGAATATGACTCAAGTAAAAGTCACCAGTAAAATACTACTTGAGTAAAAGTCTATAAGTATTTGGTTTTAAATACTTCAGTATCAAAAGTAAATGTAATTGCGAAAATATACTTAAATATCAAAAGTTAAAGTATAAATCATTTGAAATTCAAATCAAATTTTATTGGTCACATACACGTGTTTAGCAGATGTTACTGCCGTTGTAGCGAAATGCTTGTGTTTCTAGCTCCGACATTCCTTATATTAAGCAAACCAGACGGCACCATTTTCTTTTCTTTTTTTAAATTTACGGATTAAAACACTCAGACATCATTTACAAACGAAGCATGTGTGTTTAGTGAGTCCGCCAGATCAGAGGCAGTAGGGATGACCAGGGATGTTCTCTTGATAAGTGCGTGAATTGGACCATTTTCCTGTCCTGCTAAGCCTTCAAAATGTAACAAGTACTTTTGGGTGTCAGGGAAAATGTACGGAGTAAAAAGCACATTATTTTCTTTAGGAATGTTGTGAAGTAAAAGTTGTAAACGATATAAATAGTAAAGTACAGATCCCCCCCCACCCCACTTTTGCCCTCAGAACAGCCTCAATTCTTTGTTGCATGGACTCTACAAGGTTTCGAAAGCGTTCCACAGGGATGCTGGGCCCATGTTGACTCCAATGCTTCCCACAGTTGTGTCAAGTTGGCTGGATGTGGACCATTCCTGATACACACGGAAAACTGTTGAGCGTGAAAACCCCAGCAACATTGCAGTTCTTGACACAAACCGGTGCGCCTGCCACCTACTACCATACCCTGTTCAAAGGCACTTAAATCTTTGTCTTTCCCATTCACCCTCTGAATGGCACACATACACAATCCATGTCTCAATTGTCTCAAGGCTTAAAGATCCTTCTTTAACCTTTCTCCTCACCATCATCTACACTGATTATAGTGGATTTAACAAGTGACATCAATAAGGGATCATAGCTTTCATCTACAGTACCAGTCAAAAGTTTGGACACACCTACTCATTCAAGGGTTTTTCTTTATTTTTAACATTTTCTACATTGTGAAGACATCAAAACTATGAAATAACACATATGGAATCATGTAGTAACTAAAAAAGTGGTTAAACAAATCAAAATATATTTTAAATTTGAGATTCTTCAAAGTAGCCACCCTTTGCCTTGATGACAGCTTTGCACACTCTTGGCATTCTCTCAACCAGCTTCATGAGGTAGTCACCTGGAATGCATTTCAATTAACAGGTGTGCCTTGCTAAAAGTTAATTTGTGGAATTTCTTTCCTTCTTAATGCGTTTGAGCCAATCAGTTGTGTTGTGACAAGGTAGGGGTGGTATACAGAAGATAGCCCTATTTGGTAAAAGACCAAGTCCATACTATGGCAAGAACAGCTCAAATAAGCAAAGAGAAACGACAGTCCATCATTACTTTAAGACATGAAGGTCAGTCAATCCGGAAAATGCAAGAACTTTGAACGTTTCTTAAAGTGCAGTCGCAAAAACCATCAAGCGCTATGATGAAACTGGCTCTCATGTCGACCACCACAGGAAAGGAAGACCCAGAGTTACCTCTGCTGCAGAAGATAAGTTCATTCGAGTTAACTGCACCTCAGATTGCAGCCCAAATAAATGCTTCACAGAGTTAAAGTAACAGACACATCTCAACTGTTCAGAAGAGACTACGTGAATCAGGCCTTCATTTTATTTTATTTTTTTACATTATTTAGCAGACGCTCTTATCCAGAGCGACTTACAGGAGCAATTAGGGTTAAGTGCCTTGCTCAAGGGCACATCGACAGATTTTTCACCTAGTTGGCTTGGGGATTAGAACCAGCGACCTTTCGGTTACTGGCACAACGCTCTTAACCACTAAACTACCTGCCGCCCCATGGTCGAATTGCTGCAAAGAAACCACTACTAAAGGACACCAATAAGAAGAAGCGACTTGCTTGGGCCAAGAAACACGAGCAATGGACATTAGACCTGTTAAAATCTGTACTTTGGTCTGAAGAGTCCAAATTTGAGATTTTTGGTTACAACCGGCGTGTCTTTGTGAGAATCAGAGTAGGTGAACGGATGATCTCCACATTTGTGGTTCCCACTGTGAAGCATGGAGAAGGAGGCGTGATGGTGTGGGGGTGCTTTGCTGGTGACACTGTCTGTGATTTGTTTAGAATTCAAGGCACACTTAACCAGCATGGCTACCGCAGCTTTCTGCAGCGATATGCCATCCCATCTGGTTTGCGCTTAGTGGGACTATCATTTGTTTTTCAACAGGACAATGACCCACCACACCTCCAGGCTGTGTAAGGCTTATTTGATGAAGAAGGAGAGTGATGGATTGCTGCATCAGATGACCTGGCCTCCACAATCACCCGACCTCAACCCAATTGAGATGGTTTGGGATGAGTTGGACTGCAGAGTGAAGGAAAAGCAGCCAACAAGTGCTCAGCATATATGGGAACTTCTTCAAGACTTTTGGAAAAGCATTCCAGGTGAAGCTGGTTGAGAGAATGCCAAGAGTGTACAAAGCTGTCATCAAGGCAAAGGGTGGCTATATTGAAGAATCTCACATTTAAAATATATTTAAACACCTTTTTGGTTACTACATGATTCCATATGTGTTATTTCATAGTTGTGATGTCTTCACTATTATTCTACAATGTAGAAAATAGTAAAAATAAAGAAAAATCCTTGAATGAGTAGATGTGTCCAAACTTTTGACTGGTACTGTATGTCATGGAAAGAGCAGGTGTTCTTAATGTTATGTATACATAGTGTATACAGTGCATTCGGAAAGTATTCAGACCCCTTCCCTTTTTCCACATTTTGTTACGTTACAGCCTTATTCTAAAATGGATTAAATTGTTTTTCCCCCTCATCAATCTACACACAATACCCCATAATGCACATTTATTACAAATAAAAAACGGAAATATCACATTTACATAAGTATTCAGACCCTTTACTCAGTACTTTGTTGAAGCACCTTTGGCAGCGATTACAGCCTTGAGTCTTCTTGGGTATGATGCTACAAGCTTGGCACACCTGTATTTGGGCAGTTTCTCCCATTCTTCTCTGCAGATCCACTCAAGCTCTGTCAGGTTGGATGGTGAGCGTCGCTGCACAGCTATTTTCAGGTCTCTCCAGAGATGTTAGATCGGGTTCAAGTCCGGGCTCTGGCTGGGCGACTCAAGGACATTCAGAGACTTGTCCCGAAGCCACTCCTGTGTTGTCTTGGCTGTGTGCTTAAGGTCATTGTCCTGTTGGAAGGTGAACCTTCGCCCCAGTCTGAGGTCCTGAGCGCTCTGCAGCAGGTTTTCATCAAGTATCTCTCTGTACTTTGCTCCGTTCATCTTTCCCTCAATCATGACAGCATGATGCTGCCACCACCATGCTTCACCATAGGGATGGTGCCAGGTTTCCTCCAGATATGACGCTTGGCATTCAGGCCAAAGAGTTCAATCTTGGTTTCATCAGACCAGAGAATCTTGTTGTCATGGTCTGAGAGTCCTTTAGGTGTCTTTTGGCAAACTCCAGGCGGGCTGTCATGTGCCTTTTACTGAGGAGGGGCTTCCGTCTGGCCACTCTACCATAAAGGCCTGATTGGTGGAGTGCTGCAGAGATGGTTGTCCTTCTGGAAGGTTCTCCCATCTCCACAGAGGAACTCTGGAGCTCTATCAGAGTGACCACGCTGTAACATAACAAAATGTGGAAAAAGGGAAGGGGTCTGAATACTTTCCGAATGCACTGTATACATATAAACAAAAACAATATCTAAAGAAATCCTCTCTCTCATACACACCCTAGAGTAATTTTACAGCATTTCTCTTTCTCAGATCTTAAACATGTTCAAATCTTAATAATTTTCTGGACCAATATATATAAAAACTATATCTGAAGAAATCCACACACACACTCCTAGAGTATATTATACAGTACAGTGTTCAAATCCAATGCACGTCAATGGAGAGTGAGGCTTGCTACAAATTCTATGTTTATTGTCACACACCGGATAGGTGCAGTGAAATGTGTTGTGTTACAGGGTCATAGTAGTACAGCACCCCTGGAGCAAATTAGGGTTAAGTGCCTTGCTCAAGGGCACGTTGACCGACTTTTCACCTTGTTAGCTTTGGTATTCAAACCAGTGACCTTTCGGTTACTGGCCTAAAGCTCTAACCCAAGGGGGGGGGGGGCAAAGTACAGCCCACGGGCCATATCTGGCCCGCCGGGCACTTCAATCCGGCCCGTGAGCCATTTTTAAAATGTATTAAATATGATTATATTCGGGTTACGATTTTTGGCCTAACATTACTCATTCCATGATATACAGTGGGGAAAAAAAGTATTTAGTCAGCCACCAATTGTGCAAGTTCTCCCACTTAAAAAGATGAGAGAGGCCTGTAATTTTCATCACAGGTACACGTCAACTATGACAGACAAAATGATCATCCAAATGCACTCTAGCAATCTTCAGACGGGCCTGGACATGTACTAGCTTAAGCAGGGGGACACGTCTGGCACTGCAGGATTTGAGTCCCTGGCGGCGTAGTGTGTTACTGATGGTAGGCTTTGTTACTTTGATCCCAGCTCTCTGCAGGTCATTCACTAGGTCCCCCCGTGTGGTTCTGGGATTTTTGCTCACCGTTCTTCTGATCATTTTGACCCCACGGGGTGAGATCTTGCGTGGAGCCCCAGATCGAGGGAGATTATCAGTGGTCTTGTATGTCTTCCATTTCCTAATAATTGCTCCCACATTTGATTTCTTCAAACCAAGCTGCCTACCTATTGCAGATTCAGTCTTCCCAGCCTGGTGCAGCTCTTCCCAGCTCTTTGGTCTTGGCCATAGTGGAGTTTGGAGTGTGACTGTTTGAGGTTGTGGACAGGTGTCTTTTATACTGATAACAAGTTCAAACAGGTGCCATTAATACAGGTAACGAGTGGAGGACAGAAGAGCCTCTTAAAGAAGAAGTTACAGGTCTGTGAGAGCCAGAAATCTTGCTTGTTTGTAGGTGACCAAATACTTATTTTCCACCATAATTTGCTAATAAATTCATTAAAAATCCTACAATGTGATTTTCTGGATTTTTTTTCTCATTTTGTCTGTCATAGTTGACGTGTACCTATGACGAAAATTACAGGCCTCTCTCATATTTTTAAGTGGGAGAACTTGCACAATTGGTGGCTGACTAAATACTTTTTTCCCCACTGTATATACAACCTCCAATAGATGGCGTTGTAGCCTAGCAGCTCGCTCTGTATTTGGGCCTACAGTCAGATTCAGAATGCGCTCAGTCATCATAGCCATTTCATTGCTTGACGACTTTTGACGTGAAAAATGAGTGCTGAGAAAATGAGAAAAGTGGACTCTGAACGTCGTATGTTTAAAGAAGAATGGACAGCAAAATACTTTTTTACTAATATTGGACATAAGGCTGTATGTCTGATATGCCAAGAAAGTGTTGCCGTTTTTAAGGACTATAATCTCAATCATCATTTTTCAAGCAAGCATGCTAACTACGCTAGGCAAAGAAGGCCTCAAAACTTGCCACAAACTTAAAAGCCCAACAAAAATACATTTACTAACCGGTGCTCTACTCAAGACTCCGTAACTAAGGCAAGCTACGTAGTAGCACATAAAATCGCAAAGCATAGCAAGCCTTTTGCTGAAGGGGAGTTTGTGAAAGAGTGTATGGTGGAGACTGCTGGTATACTTTGTCCTGAGAGTAAAAGCCAATTCGAGAAAATTAGCTTATCGCGCAGAACCATCACCAGGCGTGTGGAAGTGATAGGTGAGGAGCTAATCTCCGAGTTGAAGAAAAAAGCAAATGGCTTCGATCTTTTTTCTATAGCACTGGATGAGAGTGCTGACATCAGAGACACCGCTCAACTTTACATGTTTGTCAGAGAAATAAATGAGAACTTTGAAATAACAGAGGAACTTCTTGCGATGGAATCAACGATGGGAACAACCAGGGGCTCTGACTTATATGACAAGGGTGTCTGCCTGCTTGGAAAAAATTAATCTACCGTGGAGCAAACTGACAAACGTCACAACAGATGGATCACCTAATCTAAACGGTAAAAACATTGGCCTACTAAAAAGATTACAAGACAAAGTAAAAGAAGAAAGCCCTAAGGAGGAATTGATATTTCTTCACTGTATTATTCATCAGGAAGCCCTGTGTAAAAGTGTGTTAAAGCTGGAAAATGTTGTAAAAGTGGTTGTAAAACTTGTCAACTTTATACGGGCAAGGGGGCTTAACCACTGTCAGTTCATTCAGCTGCTCAATGACACAGAGGCAGAGCACCAGGACTTGTTGTACCATTCAAATGTGCGCTGGCTAAGCCTGGGAAAAGTATTTCGCTGTGTGTGGGAACTGAGAGGGGAGATAGGTATGTTCCTTGATACGGTCGGTAAAGCTGACGACTTCTCTGAGTTGAAAGACACAGACTGGCTGGGCGACTTTGCTTTCGGTGTGGACATATTGGGGCATCTGAACGATCTAAATGTGAAACTGCAGGAAAATTGTGTTTTTGTGCATGAACTGTATTCCAACGTGAAAGCATTCAAGGCCAAACTTATGTTGTTCTCCAGACAAATGAGCAGTTGGTCTCTCGCTCATTTTCCGACACTGGCCGCACTGAACGCGCCCACATCGCAGAGGCGCACTGAGACATACAGTAGCACTTTGATCGACCTGCATGCTGAGTTTTCCCACCGCTTCTCAGACTTCACCAAGATTGAGACTGAGCTGGAGATTGTATCATGCCCCCTGTCTTTCGACAGTGAGAAAGCAGCACCAGACACGCAATTGGAGCTCGACATCCAATGTGACAGTGCTTTGAAGGAGAAGTACAAAACAGCAACAATAGACCAGTTCTATGGCTCACTGAATGAAACAAAGTTTCCAAACATTAAAAACCACATCCAAAGGATGCTTGTTTTATTCGGGTCCACATATGTGTGTGAACAAACGCTCTCAGTCATGAATTACAACAAATCCCGTCACAGGTCAAATTTAACAAATGACCACTTGTCAGCTGTTCTGAGAATTTCTACATCAAAGATGACACTAGACTTTGATGCCCTTGCCAAGAGAGGTGACTAGACCCATTGTTCACATTAAGACTCAAATAACCGTGACTGGGGTAAGCAAGGATTATGCTTTTTCATGGTGATGGTTATGCAGTGAGAATGATCCAGCAATGCACTTGGATACAGGTAATAACTAATCAGTCAGATTTGGGCTGAGGTGACTGGATGACTGTAATGTATGGCTCACAATGGAGATGTTAATTGTCCTTAATATGCTTTCAAAAACAGACCATTCCAAATGAAACGGATGCTCTTACCATATGTTTCACTCAAACTTTAGAATAGTTTTATAATATATATATCTATTTTTAAGTTAGCATATTGTGACTGTAAGTTTGATTGTACTTTACAAGGGTAGAGATGCAGGATATGTGTGTGTGTGTGTGTTTGACTGTGTCTGTGATGTTATAAATTATATCAATTTTGTGAAAAATGTGTTCACAAAAAACAAGGGTAGAGATGGTACAAGGGTAGAATTGTTCTGCAAGCATATGTACACCTACAGTACACTAGTAGTTACGTGTCAATGTGAAAATGAATAAAGACTTCACATGTTTTGTCACGCATATTGTATGTGGCCCTTCACTTGGTTTCAAAAACTCAATGTGGCCCTTGAGCCAAGAGGTTTGCCCACCCCCGGTCTAAGTATTCATTAGTAGGAATCTGACTAATGAATACACGCCTGGTCTAGAGACCTTCCCTGTCTCTTGTCCACACTCCAGTCCACACAGAAAAATAAATGACATGGCAAAATAGGCATCATGGACAGGACGGGTCAGGTTCAGAACATTGCGACACAAACAACTCTCCCAACAAATCACAAGGCAGACATGGCAGAATGTTGCGATTCGAACCCAAAGTTTGCAGGCAAAACCTTGGCAGTGTTTTTAGTGAAGGTAGTTGATGCAAACTAGCCACTTCCGAAATGCACACATTTAAAATAACCTATGTGATCTCCATCTTGTTAACTACTATTTTGTATTTTATTCAAGCCTATAAGGTAGTTCCTCTAGACCAGCCAAACTCAACTGGCGGACCGCGGTCCGGGTCCGTACCCAGAGAAGGGTAAATCCGGACCAGACAACATCGCATTGTGTTATATAAAAGTCAATACATTATTTTTAGACAGCTTTTTAAAAATCCACCGGGCGCAGCGGCCTCTTTAACTCAGCAAACTCTATTTCTCACGCTCTCTCTCTCTCTCTCTCGAAGCAACGCACACCTCTACTAGTGCCCTGTCTAATCCAATCGCGTGGTTATATGCAAATACAAGAAACCGCGTCTTACCCAATCACATTAATCCAAATATCCTCCGCGGAACCTTGGGACAAGCAGGCAGAAAGAAACAGAAAGATTTGACCGCGGTTCAACTGTAAATATCACAGATAGAAGGAGCTTAGTTACTAGTATCTTTGTTAAAATGGCTTGTTCCTAAAAAAAAAGTTGACTCTGAAACCGTATATTCAAAGACGAAAGGACGGAACAGTATTTATTCATTCTCCCTGCAACTATCACAAAACCAATGTGCCTGATATGCAGTGAGTCCGTAGCTCTTGTGAAAAGTGCCAATGTTAAGCGCCATTATGACACCAGGTATAGTAAATTAGATCAGACGTATTTCCCTGAACACAGAGGTGAGAACAAACAAGATTAACCAACTCAAATCCCGATATGAGAGGTCCACCAAAGTCCTTGTCAATTCCCTGACAGCCCAACAACGTGCAATGGAGTGTTCACTGAGGATAGCATGGGTTTTGGGAAAACACAAAAAAACATTTTCAGACGCTGAGATGGCAAAAGTATGCATGCGTGAAGTTGCTGACACCTTGCTTGAAGGTAAACAAAAATATGAGCTCAGGGAAAAGATCAAACAGATCCATCCCACTGTCAGATTCCACAGCAATGAGGAGAACTGAAATATTAGCTTAAGATTTAACTTAATAATATAATAATAATAATATGCCATTTAGCAGACGCTTTTATCCAAAGCGAGAACAACTTGATGAGGCCATTCAGAATGCACCATGCATTTCATTAGCTGTGGATGAATCAACAGATAACACTGATAATGCCCAGCTTCTGGTGTTTGTCAGATTTTATAATGAAACAAAGAAGGAATTCTGTGAGGAGCTGTTGGGCTTAACAAATCTAGAAGCATAAACACAGGGAGAGGATATCCATGAGGCCATCAAAGGGATGCTGACAAAAAGGGGGATAGATCTGAAGTCAGTGGTCTCCATCACCACAGATGGAGCTCCAGCCCATGATAGGACAGATGGAGCTCCAGCCCATGATAGGACAGATGGAGCTCCAGCCATGATAGGACAGATGGAGCTCCAGCCATGATAGGACAGATGGAGCTCCAGCCCATGATAGGACAGATGGAGCTCCAGCCCATGATAGGACAGATGGAGCTCCAGCCCATGATAGGAAGAGGGAGGGGACTGGCTGCACGTTTGAAAGAGGACCACCTTGACCTGACATCTTACCGCTGCATCATCCATCAGTCTGGGAAAAGAGTATTCTGGCGTCATTACAACAATGATGAAACTGATCAACTTTTTGAGAGCAACATCATCCCTTCAACACCGTCTGCTACGAGACATTCTGACAGAGGCCAGTGCCATGTTTTGATGACTTACTACTGCACAACAATGTCAGATGGCTCAGCAAAGGCAGGGGTTTTGGAACACTTTTGGACCATTCAGGAGGAAATCAAAGCTTTCTTATCAGAGCAAAAGAGTGACAAGGCAACTCAGTTTTCTGTTTTTGGAAGATGAGGAGAAGATGGAAACAGTTGCATTTTCGACAGACATGACATCACACCTTAATCAACTGAATGTTAAGCTGCAGGGACGGGACAACACAGTGTGTGTTATGATAACAGCAGTCCGGGCTTGTCTGAAATGATCTCCAGGGAGAACTTCCCCAATCTCCTGGTGCAAACGCAGGGAGGTAAAGATGTTCCCAACCAGGTTGATTTCATCCAGAAGCTGATGGAGAACTTCAAGGCTCGCTTTGATGACTTCACTGTTGGAAGAGAACTGCTGCTGCTCATCCAGAACCCCTTCTTGGTCACAAATGTGACAAAGTTGTCAGAAGAAGCAAAACAGATCTTCAGATGGGTAGATGTTGCATCACTGCTAATGGAGTTGATCGAGCTGCAAGAAAATGTGTCTTTGAAGGAGCAGGCTGGTGATTGTAACGCTGTCACTTTCTGGGGAAAGATGGTGCCTGCAGCTGATGTCCCTGTTCTCAAGAAATTGGCGCTAGACATCCTGACCATGTTTGGATCCACATACAGCTGTGAATCAGCCTTCTCTACAATGAACTTTATTAAAAAACAAATACCGCACCAGCTTCACCAATGAACACCTGCACCAGTGTCTCAGAGATGCTCTCACACCATTTTTGCCAAAGTTCAAAGCATTGGCAGGAGACAGAAAGTGTAATTTCTCTCATTAATACAGGGCAAGGCCCAGAGGGACATATACGTGACTATTGCATGGCCCACAGTGACGTTCTGTGCATTCAAGATTATTATTTTTGTTCAACTCTCCTATTAAAAAAAAGATATATATATATATATATTCAAGGCCCATGTACAATGGTTCACAGTGCACATTTTGCATAGACAATTATGCAACCACTTTTGTTCTTCAGCTACGTTGATGCAATGTTGCACCTGTTTACATTCGAAAGTTGTAATTCATTCAAATTCTTAGTCTCATTTAATGTATATTTTATATAACAACATGTTTCCTAAGTCATAGATGACTGTGTTTGTTACTACGCTGTACCACAGCGCCGATAAAGGACGATATCCATCCGGACCTTTGCCACCTAGGACATTTGTGTCACTGGACCTTCTCAAATAGTAGTTGAGTACCCCTGCTCTATACCAAAAGAGAGTCCATCATTGAGACCAGATCCTGGGCCTTTTCTCGTTTGGGCAAAAGTCCGTCCTGGAAACCGATCGATGAGTGTGTCAATTCGTTAGTAGGCATACGGAAGACGGTCCTCCTTTTGGAGTTTTGATATCTTTGAATTAGCTGTTGTATTGTCAGAGGAGATCAGCATGCTACTTATCCTTTTATCTATAAAATGTCGTGCACAACTAACTAAATTTGTTCGAATCACTTTACAGATTTATTTTTGGGATCCACCCCATTTCATACAAGCGCATTTTCATCCACATTCACTCTCCTTGATTACCTTTAACCTTTTGTTAAAGGAGGCGAGAGGACAGAGAGAGAACGCACGAGTTGAGCAAATTTAATTGCGGAAAAAGGCCCTAGTCACTGGGAGAATTTCAAACGGACTCCCATTTAAACACATTTACATTCACATATTTACAGAAAAATCCCGCAACAAATATCCTTTAAGTGCAGATAGAAAATAGGATGACAAAAATATGGAGAGAGAGAGCTCAGTGCTTCAGATGTCCTGAGTGACATTCCATCATAGGGACAATGACTTGCTTTGCGATAGAAACAACAGCAATGTGGGTTTTACATGTTTTTATTGATACCAACATAAAGCTGAAATGACTGAAATGTAAACGGGCGCATTTTGAGAAAAGTTACAAATGGGCAATGCATAGACAATATAAATAAGTGAAATCCATGTTTTTGTGGACCATATGAACCCACTTCCCTACCTCCTCCCACAATCCCAAATCCTGAGGTTGTTCACACAAGGGAGAAGGCGCACACACAAGGGAGAAAGCTTATCATTGCCACATATGTTGCAAAGCCTTCGACTGTAATTACAAACTAGACAGGCATGTGAAGAGTCACACAGGGGAGAAACCTTGAAGATATAATTCTAACTGACAAATTGTAGTGGATTGGTAAGTGCTCTCCAGAGCACTGTTTACACACCTTTTTCTATTTTGGGAATAGCTTTTACACCAAGCGTTGTTTACATAAGTGTTTTATGCTACTTGCTGCCCATCAACTCGATAGGTGTTCATTCTTCTTTTTGGCCACTACATTAGATGGGATCCCTCAGAAAGCTCATGGTGCTGCTCTCGTGGTGTCCATGTGCTTTCTGAGGGATCCCATCTGAGTAAAGCATTTGCCACAGATGTTGCAAAAATGTGGTGATTTAGATCAGAAGCTGCTACAAAGCGTTTTCCACACGCAGGTCACACATCTGAGTCCTGACTTTTCATGGTAGCATTTGCCACAATCACTACAGCAATGTGATTTCTTTCCTTTGTGAGTCCTCATATGGGCATCCAGGTATCCCTTGCTGTTGAAGCATTTGCCACGTTCATGGCAGCAAAAAGGTTTCTCCCCTGTGTGAGTCATCATATGCGTGGTTAGACGTTGCTTTACTTTGTAGCACTTGCCACATTCATTGCAGCAATATGGTTTCTTTCCTGTTGGTTTCTTTCCTGTGTGAGTCATCATATGACTGTCCAGGTACTTCTTGGTTTTGAAGCATTTGCCACATTCATGGCAGCAATAGGTATTCTCTTTAGAGTGAGTTAACTGGTGGCGTTTTAGAACATTAGAATACATAAAGGATTTCTCACATATAGGGCATTTAAATGATTTCTACCCTGTGTGAATCCTTATATGCCCTGTTAGACTGGGTTTTTCTCTGAAGCGTTTGCCACATTCATTGCAGCAATATGGTTTTTCCCCTGTGTGATTCTTCATATGACTGACCAATAGGTTACGCACTCTGAAGGATTTGCCACATTCTTTACATGGATGGTTTCTCCCCTGTGTGAATTCTCAGATGACTTTTGAAATCGCTTACCCTGAAAAAGCATTTACTGCACACAGGACATTTGTGTGATTTCTCCGTGTGATACTTCATATGAACGACCAGCAATCTCATACATCTGAAAGATTTGCCACATTCTTTACACTGATATGGTTTCTCTGTGTGCATTCTCTGATGCTTATCCAAACTGCTAATGCTAATAAAGGATTCACTGCACACAGGACACTTGTGTGGTTTTTCCCTTGTGTGAATCTTCGGATGAACGGCCAGGTGTCTCTCGGCAATAAAGGATTTGCCACATTCTTTGCACTGGAATGGTTTCTCCTCAGTGTGATATCTTTTTATATGAATTTTTATTGGAACTGAGAAAGATTTATTGCACACGGGACAACTGAACGGTTTCTCCCCTGTGTGACTCCTCATATGCCTGTCTAGTTTGTAATTACAGTCAAAGGCTTTGCAACATATTTGGCAATGATAAGCTTTCTCCCTTGTGTGTGCGCCTTCTCCCTTGGGTGAATTCTCTGATGTCTTATTAGAAGGCTTGATAGTTTAAAACATTTACTGCACACGGAACACCTGAATGATTTCTCCTCTCTGTGAAATTTCTGGTGTTTTTTTAAATGTATTGCTCTGATAAAGCCCATACTGCACACACAACACATGTGAAGCTTCTTCCCTGTGTGAGTCCTCAATGGTGCTTTCAGCTCACTGGTTGTCTTAGCCTTTGTGCAGATATAAGAACTTTGTCCTTTCTTTGCCAGTGTCTTTAATCTTAATAGTAGTTCTTCACTCTCCTCCACATCAAGAGTTACAATGATTTCACTCTTTACTGCAGAACAGTCTGGATTTACTGCAGAGAGAAGCGGAGAGTCACGGGTCAGTTCTGATACTCTGTAGTCCTCTCCATCAGGTTCTGTTTTGATCACTTCAGTTGGGTTGGTGGGTAGAGAGTCCATGTTGCTGTCCTGATCACATTCACTTTCCACACAGGGAGAGGTAAAGATGAACTCTACAACCTCTGTGGTACCAGATTCGCATCTTTGGAACTGCTCTTCCTCCTGAATGGTCCTGAGCTCCTGTTCCTCTGTAATCGGTGTGGGCTCTGGGTCCTCCTGCACCAGACTGGGGCTCCCCTCCTGCTCACAGTGCTGCTCTTCCTCCTGAATGGTCCTGAGCTCCTGTTCCTCTGTAATCGGTGTGGGCTTTGGGTCCTCCTGCCCCAGACTGGGGCTCCCCTCCTGCTCACAGTGCTGCTGTGGGCTCTGGGTCCTCCTGCCCCAGACTGGGGCTCCCCTCCTGCTCACAGTGCTGCTGTGGGCTCTGGGTCCTCCTGCCCCAGACTGGGGCTCCCCTCCTGCTCACAGTGCTGCTGTGGGCTCTGGGTCCCTCCTGCCCCAGGCTGGGGCTCCCCCTCCTGCTCACAGTGCTGCTGTGGGCTCTGGGTCCTCCTGCCCCAGACTGGGGCTCCCCTCCTGCTCACAGTGCTGCTGTGGGCTCTGGGTCCTCCTGCCCCAGACTGGGGCTCCCCTCCTGCTCACAGTGCTGCTGTGGGCTCTGGGTCCTCCTGCCCCAGACTGGGGCTCCCCTCCTGCTCACAGTGCTGCTGTGGGCTCTGGGTCCTCCTGCCCCAGACTGGGGCTCCCCTCCTGCTCACAGTGCTGCCGCTCAGGGGGAACCTCCTCTTCAGGGAGAGTTGGCTGCAGGGGGTCTGAAGAGATTGAAACAAACACATTCACATGACTCTATGCCCTGCTGAGATTAAAGGCCCGTGCAAACCACCAAGAATGCCATGCAGTCAAACGAGGGAGAAAGTTAAATTTACTTTAAAAAGGTCCAATGCAGCTGTTTATATTTCAATATCAAATCATTTCTGGGTAGCAATTAAATACCTTACTGTGATTATTATTTACCATTTTTAATTGAAAACAAACAAAATGTGCTTCTTAGCAAAGAGCAAATAGCTTTCCAAATAGCTCTTACACTAAATGGGCATTATAATCATTTTCACAATATTTATTCCAACCTCATTGTGTGGAAATATATATTAAACACAGAAAAATCACGTTTGTGACCGAACTGGGCCTTTAACGTCTAAACACAGACTCTGTCTACTACTATTACTAGTACGACTAATCCTAGACTACTAGGGCTGCGTTCATACAGGCAGACCAATTCTGATGTTTTTTTTTTTTTTACAGATTTGTTGTTGTTGTTGTTGCATTTTAGCTAACCCTATCCCTTTTTCTAACCGTAACCTAATTATCCTAACCTGCTACATTAATTATCCTAACCTGCTGCGTAAGTTCTTCTAAACCTGCTACAGTGAGGGGAAAAAAGTATTTGATCCCCTGCTGATTTTTGTACGTTTGCCCACTGACAAAGACATGATCAGTCTATAATTTTAAATGGTAGGTTTATTTGAACAGTGAGAGACAGAATAACAACAAAAAAATCCAGAAAAACGCATGTCAAAAATGTTATGAATTGATTTGCATTTTAATGAGGGAAATAAGTATTTGACCCCGCTGCAAAACATGACTTAGTACTTGGTGGTAAAACCCTTGTTGGCAATCACAGAGGTCAGACGTTTCTTGTAGTTGGCCACCAGGTTTGCACACATCTCAGGAGGGATTATGTTCCACTCCTCTTTGCAGATCTTCTCCAAGTCATTAAGGTTTCAAGGCTGATGTTTGGCAACTCGAACCTTCAGCTCCCTCCACAGATTTTCTATGGGATTAAGGTCTGGAGACTGGCTAGGCCACTCCAGGACCTTATTGTGCTTCTTCTTGAGCCACTCCTTTGTTGCCTTGGCCGTGTGTTTTGGGTCATTGTCATGCTGGAATACCCATCCACTACCCATTTTCAATGCCCTGGCTGAGGGAAGGAGGTTCTCACCCAAGATTTGACGGTACATGGCCCCGTCCATCGTCCATTTGATGCGGTGAAGTTGTCCTGTCCCCTTAGCAGAAAAACACCCCCAAAGCATAATGTTTCCACCTCCATGTTTGACGGTGGGGATGGTGTTCTTGGGGTCATAGGCAGCATTCCTCCTCCTCCAAACACGGCGAGTTGAGTTGAAGCGGTCCTCTGTAGCTCAGCTGGTAGAGCACGGCGCTTGTAACGCCAAGGTAGTGGGTTCGATCCCCGGGACCACCCATACACAAAAAAAAATGTATGCACGCATGACTGTAAGTCGCTTTGGATAAAAGCGTCTGCTAAATGGCATATTATTATTATTATTATTATGCCAAAGAGCTCCATTTTGGTCTCATCTGACCACAACACTTTCACCCAGTTCTCCTCTGAATTATTCAGATGTTCATTGGCAAACTTCAGACGGCCCTGTATATGTGCTTTCTTGAGCAGGGGGACCTTGCGTGCGCTGCAGGATTTCAGTCCTTCATGGCATAGTGTGTTACCAATTGTTTTCTTGGTGACTATGGTCCCAGCTGCCTTGAGATCATTGACTAGATCCTCACGTGTAGTTCTGGGCTGATTCCTCACCGTTCTCATGATCACTGCAACTCCACGAGGTGAGATCTTGCATGGAGCCCCAGACAGAGGGAGATTGACAGTTATTTTGTGTTTCTTCCATTTGCGAATAATCGCACCAACTGTTGTCACCTTCTCACCAAGCTGCTTGGCGATGGTCTTGTAGCCCATTCCAGCCTTGTGTAGGTCTATAATCTTGTCCTTGACATCCTTGGAGAGCTCTTTGGTCTTGGCCATGGTGGAGAGTTTGGAATCTGATTGATTGATTGCTTCTGTGGACAGGTGTCTTTTATACAGGTAACAAGCTGAGATTAGGAGCACTCCCTTTAAGAGTGTGCTCCTAATCTCAGCTCTTTACCTGTATAAAAGACACCTGGGAGCCAGAAATCTTTCTGATTGAGAGGGGGTCAAATACTTATTTCCCTCATTAAAATGCAAATCAATTTATAACATTTTTGACATGCATTTTTCTGAATTTTGTTGTTGTTATTCTGTCTCTCACTGTTAAAATAAACCTACCATTAAAATTATAGAATGATCATTTCTTTGTCAGTGGGCAAACGTACAAAATCAGCAGGGGATCAAATACTTTTTCCCTCACTGTATATACATATATATATATATATATTTGCGAGAAAAAAAAACATATGGAGGATTGGAAGTGATGCAGACAATTACATTGATGGAAGTTACAATCTATCTGCAATATTTCAATTGCTTTCAATACAACCTGGCTGGCTAAAATCTCTGCTAGCTCACGTTAGCTAGCTAGTATTTGAGGGCTGACTGTTCTCATAAATGTTTGTGTAGTGCAAAAATAAATTAAAGATCCAGCTATGTTGGTAATTAAGTGTCATGTCTCTAGGCGGCATTCTGCCTTCTCCCTACAGTTTTCAGGGATTAGCTTCGCCCACGACTGGCTCATATGAACTACAATCCCGACGATGTGTTTTAAAGTTTAGAAACGTCAGCAATCATTGCTTGCGATATGGCTTTCGAAACATATCTCCCTTATCTTTCATCAGCGAGAAAGAATCCTTCAAATAACAAAGATACACTTACTGTAGCAGTTACAGATCCACACAGCTATCGGTGCCTCCATCCGACGAAACTACACTTCCAGAGTTACTCTTAAGCCTCGATCACACCGACAGTGTCGTTGCGTTTTGGTACACCAGAAGTACATTCAATTCCAAAGGAACGCTGCACTTGCCTTTCAGCATTGCGTTGCAGAAGCAGTGTGTTCTGTGTTCTATATGGTGCATATGTTGGATTTATCCAATGTATGTATCAAATTGCATGCGAAGACTTGACAGAAATGGTAGCAAAAGGTGAATGTTGAACTTTATTTTTTAATATAATATTCATTTTTAAAAATGTAAAATAAAATTACACTCTGAAAACAAACTTACAGACACACCCAAACAATGATCTCATCTGCCCAGACCCACATGCTCCCCCCCCAGGACTGCCCTCGTTATCTGATATATTTTGCACACACAATATTTTACAGTACTTTTCCAAATGAACATGGCATCCAATGCAATATATATACACAATATATATATATAAATAAGTAGCGATAGGGAGTAGGCATGCAGCTGGCTTGATGCTGAAACAGCGTCTTGCCTCCGACTAGCAGCTGTTGCGTCGACGTTCGGGAGAAGGGCGGGTGGGCTGCGTGAGGAAAACAGCACCGTGAACGCGGGCTATATTACTATGACACCATTGTCATAGTAAGAGATTTGATGCACCTGTAGTGTACAACAGCAGTCATTACTGCTGCAGCGAAAAACCGGACACAGCCATTCCCAGAAAGTCCCCCGCGAGAGACAAATGGCCCGTTCAAAACAACTGGGAAGTCGAAAAAATACGAGGTGAAATCATGACGTCATTGATTTTCAGCTCGGCGCTCTAGAAAGAGGCCCGAGTTGGAATTCCAAGTTGGATGACCGTTCAAATCGATTTGGAGATTTCCCAGATCCGAGTTCCCAGTTATTTTGAACGCGGCAAAAGCCTTGTGGGTAGCTGGGCTTCCGAGGGTAGCTACCAGCTAGCTTAGAAGAACAACTAGGTTGTTTAACTTATAATGCATTTTTTCTTCGGTACAAACCTGCTCCCAACTTCAGAAGAATTCCCCCTAGACGTTCGTTCTCCATCTTTGAACTGGAGATTTCATCCTGGTACTCTGCTATCGTCTTTTCCACTGCCCTGAAAATCTCACCAGCCACTGTTGTTAATCGTTTCTAGTGCTCCTCTGCTACCTTCTTTCCCACTGTCCCAAATAATTCAACAGCTGCTGCTGTTAATCGCTCGGTGATAAACACATTCAACTGCTGTACTTTAGACATTTTGAGAAAATGTTAGGTACACTTCAGACGCTCATAAACAAATCCATTGAAGGTAGTCGTGTTGACCGCGGGCGCAGAGAATCACTTCCGGAACAAGTTTTTTGTATTGGCCTTCAAAATATAAAATAATCAAAAACATTGATTTATTCGAAAATATTAATAAAATTATTGTTATGTACAAATTCACTTTTATGTTGAACGCTTTTTACTTTGAATACAGGAAGTGACGCATTTTGGTTTTCCACCAAGACTTCCGACTGAATTGTAATGTATTTAAAAATGGCGCTACCCGCTGTCACTCGTGCGTTCTTTGCTAATAGGAATCAAATAACACAATGTATGTCAGAGGGCTCCCGCAACCTGTCTTTAGGTGTTCGAGTTCATGCGAGGACACAATCATTGCAATGTCTGAAAATGGCGAGTTCTCAATCGAATGCTGTACATGCTACTGTGCACCGAAGGTCACAGCTATTCCGCAGCTGTGAAAGCAATGGGGATGAAAACAGCCGTGCTACTAGTAACTGGACTTATGCAATGTGGAGTGTAATTGGTAAGTAATTGTCATGTTAGATATGTTAAAATAATCTTCCCTAGTGGGTGTCATTGTCAGTACATGAAATTGCTACCAAGAGACTATCATCGATAATGTTTTACATTGATGTGCATATGATTTGCATAATTATGAGTACTTCAACATGTCATTACAAGAACGTGGTTAACGTTCATAACAGGTCATTTGAGTCATTGAGTGACCTAAATGTTCTGTGATATACATTCCCCCCTCTCATTCGTAGCGTTCTCTCTCTTCAGCAAAGCTGAGGAGGACACCAGAACTGAGGCCCAGAAGAAAGAAGATGAGATTATTTTACTTTTGAAGAGAGCCAAGGTAGCTAATTGTCATTGATGCTGGCAACTCCTCAGTACAGTTTCTACCTAGAATCTTAATCTAAACAAGAGAAGGACAGTACCATGCAACTGTATTTGCCATGAGATGATATGCAATGTTGTGAATCTAAGTGTCATGTCATATCAATTTAACAGCATTTTAATTGTATCAATTCAGACCCAACTGTTTGACATATCTGTCCTAGACATTATGTTTTGACTAAGTGTCCTATGTCTTTACATTTTATGTCTGAGTAACATTGGTGTGTGTTGTTAAAGCTCAGTATGATGCGGGGGCAGTTGCATGGAGCCAATGGATTCCTCCACCAGGCCATCGCACTGGCCCACCAGACTCACAATACACAAGCTATCATCTACACCTACAGTTTGGTAAAAGCCTTGACTTTTTAACAGGAGGTTTTTAACTTGTTGAAATGTGCTTCAAACCCAGTGTTATTAGCCAACACAGTGAACTTGTGCGAACAAGTGATTGACTGGACTTATTTGACATGTGATTGGTCATGGCTTTTGCTGTGCATTACAGAGAGAATTTAAGTATCGCAGCCTCTTGCAATAGTGATATTGAACACACATCGATCCATGTTGCGATAACGATAGTTTTGAGATATCATTCAATACACTTTGATGGAGTAAGGTGTAATGTGCTTACTCAGGAATTGTTGTAAGCATTTTGAATGTAATGCCACAGTTGGCATAGAAACTCATACGTACATCATTATTGTTGTTTTATTTTCCCCGGTCTCTACAGATGGCGAACCTTGCCTATGTCCAAGGTCAGCTGGATAATGTGAGTAATAGCAGAGGTCTCCACTCTTTCTCCACTCTTTCTCCACTCTTTCTCCACTCTTTCTCCACTCTTTCTCCACTCTTCAGTGAACCCCCCCCACCCCACCTGCTGGCCCACTTTTGGGATTTATTTTTAATGGTACACTCAGCAATATGACAATGTCACTCACTGCGGGGTGGCTTCCTGCTTATCGAAATCCAGAACATGAACAAAGTTCAAATCTGCAGGGAGGACTGCCACTATTGGCGCTTCCTAATGTGTGTATTCTTCAAAGGAGAAGAACCAATAGGGGAAGTATGGTCATTTTGTCAAGTGTGGTCCTCTGTAGCTCAGCTGGTAGAGCACGGCGCTTGTAACGCCAAGGTAGTGGGTTCGAACCCCGGGACCACCCATACACAAAAATGTATGCACGCATGACTGTAAGTCGCTTTGGATAAAAGCGTCTGCTAAATGGCTTATTATTATTATTATTATTATTATTATTTCTAAATCCCATTTTTGTTGATGTCTGTAAACTGGAGGTGAAGATGATGTCATATTGCGGAGTCTACCTTTTGAAACCATTCAGTTGTACTAAGCTCATGAGGCATTCATAAGTATATTCTTCAAGAATCAGTGGTACATCATTCATTGAAATGACCATTGAGCAGAGGTTAATTTGATAGATTGTACCTTTTTTAATGTTTTGAGCTGTTTTGCCGACATCCAGTGACCCCTGTGCTCTTCTCCCCCAGGCAGAGAAACTGTTCAAAGCATCCATGAGTTTCATGTTGTCCGGAGGAACACCACAGGTGAGGGTTGGTCGTGTGTCTAAGTAAGGAGTTAATAGCGTGGGTAAATATATTAAAATGTACGCACGCATTACTGTAAGTCGCTTTGGATAAAAGCGTCTGTTACATAGCATAGATTATTTTATTAATAGTAGAGGAATATAATTGTTGTGACGTGCCTATTGTAGCAGCTTTCTGATTTTGAAATGAACAGGACAATCTGTAATTTGACCATCCATCTGACGAAAGAAGGACTGTCTGGAATAAATAGTCTTGGGCTCAGCTCCGTCTATTCCAAAACCATTGGCAGTGAATTGTTGTGGTGCGTCGTTGTCCAGACACTCAATGCTATATTGCTACTTCAGTCTTTTTCTCTCTCTCCGGTTCAAAGGATGACAATGGGGTTATTGAGATGTCCTTGAAGCTCGCTACCATATATGCCGGCCAGAATAAGTAAGTGGACTTCAAAAAGTGGATGTCTTCATGTGGGTTTCAATGGACGTTGGCGCAATTGAATCAGCTTCACGGTTTAAAGCAACCAAATTAGTTCTAGTGGTCTTTACCTCTTAAATAATGGACATCATTTAAAGTAGGAGACACCGTTGCATCAAATTCCCTTTGATGCATCATTTAATAAAATGCAGATACGTTTCTGATAGGAGCCAGCCAGCTTAGTTGATGAAGAGTATTCAGCATACACCATTTAAAGAGGATCTCTAGCCAAACCCAAGGTTTTCAGTTGAGAATGTTTTTTTTCCTGCATTTGGTTGTAGTCCTGTATTATAGGACTACATTTCCCAAACCACCCTCAGGTTCTACATACCATTTACAAACTCTAACCCTTTTTTTCTTTCTTCTCAGGAATGACTTGGCAGAGACTGGTTTCAAGTTTTGCATTGAATCCCTTGAAGCCAAGTTGGAGAAATTCAAGGAACTTCCTGCTGAGGAGCAATCAGGTATCTAACGACCAAACCTTCAAATAGTTTTAGCTGTAATAGCATAAGATTGTGTGTGTGATTCTGGGTGACAAAATCATTATGTTGTCATCCAGTCACATGTATTTATTTTCCAAGCTATATCACAATATATTACATACAGTAGGTTTTTAAAGGACCAAAGAGTTTGGTCTGCTTAGTGTTTTACATTTTTGCCATTGAAAAAATATCACAGCCCTAATCAGGATCCTCCTCTATATCCTATCCAACACTGCTTGTGTGTGTGTGTGTGTGTAGGGCACAACGCTGTCTACTAAAAATGCATATCACTTGACTCAAATTTGCCTGTAGCTCACATCATTATCACAAATCTAGGATGACATTTGACTCAAAACGGCATGATCTTGGTCTGACCCGCAAAGCAACTCACATCTTTAATGCTAAGAAAAATGTATTTTTATTTATAAGATGCAGAAAGAAATGAAGGTACAATCTATACCTTTATTATTTATTCGCCACAGTAATTAATTGTAACAAATTTGAAATGCAAGCTTCATAAGTAAATTATCAATTTCAAGCAATTTTGACATGCCAAAAAAGGCCTAAGCTAGTAATTGTTGATTGACATATTGCTGTTCCAATCAGAGGGCAGAGTGTGCCTTTCACAAGCCAGTTGGTTGCATGTTTTCTTTTGCAAGGCAGATGCTGCAGCTACTGTTTCTTGCTGTGTGGAGAGTAATCCACGGAGACTCTGTGCCACAAATTTCAAGTCATCAGTCTTGAATCAAAGTCGAGTCTTGAGGCTCCAAGTCAATTCTCAAGTTTTATTTTATTTTCTATCAAGTCTCAAGTCACTCGAGTCCCAAGTCATGTGACTTGAGTCCACAACTCTGGTACGTTCTAATCGTCACTGTAGGAACAACATCTTCTATGCACTTCCTGGTGAACCAACCCAGAGACAGTCAGTATATTCCTCAATGTCATTCCTAGAGGCGGCGCGGAACATATCTCAGTCCGCGTGATCAAAACAGTCCTGTAATATGGATTACGATTGGTCAGACCAGCGTTGAACAGACCTTAACATGGGTGCTTCCTGTTTTAATTTATGCCTATAGGCAGGGAAGAGCCGAATGGAGGCTGATTTGCCAAAGGGGTGACGAAGGAGGGCTTTCCATCCATCTCAGTATAAAGAATAACACTGATCCCAATGTATTATTCCCGCGAGTGAGGCAAGAGATGTGTTGGTGGAATTTTCCTTATATTTCCTTTGTTAAAGTCCACAATGGATGCGGCCTTGAGATATGCTGTTTCCAATTTGTTCAAAGTCCTGTGTAATTCTTCAAGTGCCAGCGCGGTGCCTGCTTGTGGGGGGGATGTACACAGTCGTGATACAAACAGCTGTAAATTCTCTCGGGAGATAATGGGGTCTGCATTTGATCGTGAGCTATTCTCGGTCAGGAGAACAAACTCTTAAGGCTTTGTACATTCCTAAAATCACACCATGAGTTGTTGATCATAAAACATCCTCTTCCGCCATTGTTTTTCCCCGCAAAGCTCTTTTACCCTGTCCGCGTGATGTACGGAGAACCCCGTAGGCTGTATAGCCGGATCAAGCTCCTCCCCCGATAACCAAGTCTCTGAGACAGATTACATTTAGTGTCTTGTAAATCTGGTAGGAAATCAGCGCTCTGAGCTCACAAAGTTTATTGTCCAGGTAATATAGTAGAAAGGGGAGGGTGGTTTAATCAGACTAGAACTCCAGCTCGCCTTCCCCTCTGGCGGCATCTTTTTGGAAAAGGGCTCCTGTAATCAATGGAACTGCTTTGGGTAGTCTAGACAAGAGTATCCCCCCGCCGGTAAGACTAATTTGTGGTGAGTAATCTCGATCTGATGTCCAGAAGTGCTCGTCGGTGATAGGAAATAATACTATAAACTTTCTGATCAAATAAAGTTTAAAAAAAAAATCACTAAAGTAATCAAAAGACTGCAAAGTTGTCAGGGAGCTAGCAACAGGGCGACCATCGTCGGCGCCTTCTTGTTGTAAAAGCCAGTCCATTGTACTGTTCAGTAAACAACAGACTGTCAGTTCATTGTAAAGTGTAGACCTCCATCTTCTCTAGCTGTGTTGGGCCCTATGGTGTCTTCTCTCTAGTCTAGACTGTGTCTGCGCTGTCCTTCTGCTCCTTTTTTTTTTTGTAAATGTTGTCCAATCACAGTATTTAAACCCCCAAAATATTGTCCATCGGTAATCCGTGACCGCACAATAAGCACATCACTGCTTCCTGTCAACTGAATTTCTCAACCCAAGTCTCAAGCAGACTGAAGTAGTTTTTCCTCTAGGACTTTCCATGCGCTTTGCTCAGTCCCTTTTTTTTTACTTTTCATTCTTAATCCTTCCTAAACGAGTCCCCACCAATGACGGGCATTACCATTTGCACAATGCAGCCACAACCATGCTTGAAATGATTGAGGGTGTGGCCTGGCTGGTCTAGTGGTCCTGTCCCGGGCACACATTATGTACCGCGTCGGTACAGGCTGGAATCCGGCCTACTACCCTGTGACATAGAAAGGGGATATCTTTCCTCTCGCACACTCTGGTCAATCAAATATGAAAATGTAAATAAAGAGGGCGACGTTATCTTCTGAAAAATTGTGTAACCTTGCTTTAGTATTGTGTGCATTCAACTTGTATGACCTTTTTGATATTGAGCTTGCTCGCTGACAGCATCCATGCTCATGTTTCTCTCTCTCTCTCTTCAGAGGAGTTACGGAAGGAGACCCGGCTCCTGCTGGGCCTGACCCTGGACTCCCACGCCCGCTACATGGCCGCCACACACTGCCTGAGCCAGGCGGTGCTGGACTACAAGCGAGCCCTGCTGATCTGCCAGGAAGAGCAAGGAGAGACCCACCCCCAGGTACAGGGAGAGACCCACCCCCAGGTACAGGGAGAGACCCACCCCCAGGTACAGGGAGAGACCCACCCCCAGGTACAGGGAGAGACCCACCCCCAGGTACAGGGAGAGACCCACCCCCAGGTACAGGGAGAGACCCACCCCCAGGTACAGGGAGAGACCCACCCCCAGGTACAGGGAGAGACCCACCCCCAGGTACAGGGAGAGACCCACCCCCAGGTACAGGGAGAGACCCACCCCCAGGTACAGGGAGAGACCCACCCCCAGGTACAGGGAGAGACCCACCCCCAGGTACAGGGAGAGACCCACCCCCAGGTACAGGGAGAGACCCACCCCCAGGTACAGGGAGAGACCCACCCCCAGGTACAGGGAGAGACCCACCCCCAGGTACAGGGAGAGACCCACCCCCAGGTACAGGGAGAGACCCACCCCCAGGTACAGGGAGAGACCCACCCCCAGGTACAGGGAGAGACCCACCCCCAGGTACAGGGAGAGACCCACCCCCAGGTACAGGGAGAGA
Organism: Coregonus clupeaformis; assembly: GCF_020615455.1. Classification (NCBI taxonomy): domain Eukaryota; kingdom Metazoa; phylum Chordata; class Actinopteri; order Salmoniformes; family Salmonidae; genus Coregonus; species Coregonus clupeaformis. The sequence goes on along the minus strand of NC_059205.1, from coordinate 3,842,984 downwards.
CCCACCCCCAGGTACAGGGAGAGACCCACCCCCAGGTACAGGGAGAGACCCACCCCCAGGTACAGGGAGAGACCCACCCCCAGGTACAGGGAGAGACCCACCCCCAGGTACAGGGAGAGACCCACCCCCAGGTACAGGGAGAGACCCACCCCCAGGTACAGGGAGAGACCCACCCCCAGGTACAGGGAGAGACCCACCCCCAGGTACAGGGAGAGACCCACCCCCAGGTACAGGGAGAGACCCACCCCCAGGTACCAGTTGTCAAATGTTTAGTCATTCTAGTCAACGCTGCCTGAAGAAGACTGATGTAGTCGAAATGATTTGCAGTTATGCATCCTGATGTTTTGTAACCTGTAGGGGGCAGTTATGCGTCCTGATGTTTTGTAACCTGTAGGGGGCAGTTATGCGTCCTGATGTTTTGGAAACTAACTTCATCTGCTCCTACTTTAATGTATATATTTTTTTATATATTAACTGGAAATTGTTTTCTGCTGTCCTGTCTACAGTCCTTGGTGCTGCTGAGTGACCTGGCCACCATCCTGGACCTGCAGGGTCGCCACGACGAGGCTCTGCCCTTGGTGAAGCAGGCTGTGGAGCTGAGCAGAGAAGCCGGCCACCATGACCAGCACGTGCTGCTGGGAAACATGGCAGGCGTCCTACTGCACAATGGTAAGGAGGGGTGAAGATGAGGACAACCTCTAGGAGGGCCTTGGTTTCCTCTTTCCTCAACACAAGCCAGTTTTCAGTATCACAACATGAGCTTTTATTGTGAATTCTCTAAATGTAATGTAGCTCAGTTGGTAGAGCATGGCTCTTGCAACATCAGGATAGTGGGTTTGATTCCTGGAAGCACCCATGAGTACAAAAAAAAAAAAATGGTTGCACGCATACAGTGCAACAAAAAAACGTTGTTGGGTTACGATGATCGCCGGTCATGGTGAAAAAAAGTAACGCTCCCTATAGGCATACTTTCAATGTATTTTTCCATAAAAGGTGGGTAAACTGTTGAAAAAAAAAAAGAAGTGGGTAAACTGTGTTTACTTGCGTTTGCCCTCCGTTACACCACTGCATGCATGACTAAGTCTCTTTGGATGAATGTGTCTGCTAAATGGCATATATTATATCTCTATGCATGTTATCCCTCTGACACAGGTCATTTTGACGAGTCGATGCAGCTGCATAAGTAACTGTACAGATATTAACATGAATGAATAACATTTAGTTCAAGGGGGTACAGTGAATACTTTTTACGACGGTTGATATCAGAGAACATGTCTGTAGTGTTCACTAGGGCGTGCAACAGAAAACGCTTCAAAGCGTTTTGCATTTCAGGTAGTCCCACCTGTTTTTCTTCCGTTTCGTGCCAAATGAACACAATCGTTGTCTCTTGTGGGTTTTCCTCCTTGTCCAGATCTGTTTGAGGAGTCTGTGAAGCTGTACAAGGAGGCTCTGGCCCTGGCCCAGTCTGCAGGAGATGAAGAAGCAGTGGAGCAGATCCAGGAGGGGCTGAAAGAGGTGGGCAACAGGAGGAAAGCACAGAAGGCGGAAGCCGAAGCAGCCAAGAATAAGACCGACTGACCCAGTTGGATCAACTAAACTAATATTAACACAACCCCAAGAAATCTCTCTTAACTAGTCTGTGCTTGCAGAGCTGAAGGGACCTACATCCGATTGGTCGGTGTAAAGCGCAAATTATGTAGTACAGGGCGTTTAGCTCAGGAAGAGGAGAAAATGCAATAACACTGTCACATCACAACGGATGTCTTGAAAACAGTTTCTGACAATGGGCATGTAACAATTTAATCTGTGAAACCCCGGTGATGTTTTTTTTGTCTGTATTGTGTGAAATCTCACTCCTTCAATGTGGAGTCCGTTTTGCTGTCAGATTGGCTGAAGATGTAAGGGGAACGCCTCAGGGCTAAATTAAGAAAGTCCATGGCCAGAATTCAAGCAAAGGTATCTTGTCGACAAGCGTATTGCACTTGACTTTTAAATTATGACTTTATATTTACGTTTGAGCTGGCATCTGCAGCGTTCGTCATGAATGCGATCTCTCCACGAACGTCGGGGGAAATGCCTTTAAAAAGGCACATTGTCGACAGTGCAGTGCGATTGATGGCAATGTGTCTTTGTTTGAATTCCATCCTGAATGATGGCGCCTTAGCAATGGCAAGTCATCAGACTGTCTGAATTACTATAAATGAAACCGTGTAAGATATGTAAATGTTATGTGTGTGTATACAAAACAATTGTATATGGGCTGGAATATGACATAGGACTTAACTGGCAGCTTTGAGTGAAATTCCAAATAAAGAATGTTCTTGTTTTCCCTTTGTGTGACAAACAGAGATACACTACCGTTCAAAAGTTTGGGGTCGCTTAGAAATGTCCTTGTTTTCGAAAGAAAATCATTTTTTTTGTCCATTAAAATAACATCAAATTGATCAGAAATACAGTGTAGACATTGTTAATGTTGTAAATGGCTATTGTAGCTGGAAACGGCTGATTTTTTTATGGAATATCTACATAGACGTACAGAGGCCCATTATCAGCAACCATCAGTCCTGTGTTCCAATGGTATGTTGTTTGCTAATCCAAGTTTATCATTTTAAAAGGCTAACTGATCATTAGAAAACCCTTTTGCAATTATGTTAGCACAGCTGAAAACTGTTGTGCTAATTAAAGAAGCAATAAAACTGGCCTTCTTGAGACTAGTTGAGTATCTGGAGCATCAGCAACTGTGGGTTCGATTACAGGCTCAAAATGGCCATAAACAAATAACTTTCTTCTTAAACTCGTCTGTTCTTGTTCTGAGAAATGAAGGCTATTCCATGTGAGAAATTGCCAAGAAACGGAAGATCTCGTACAATGCTGTGTACTACTCCCTTCACAGAACAGCGCAAACTGGCTCTAACCAGAATAGAAAGAGGAGTGGGAGGCCCCGGTGCACAACTGGGCAAGAGGACAAATACATTAGTGTCTAGTTTGAGAAACTGACGCCTCACAGGTCCTCAACTGGCAGCTTCATTAAATAGTTCCCGCAAAACACCAGTCTCAACATCAACAGTGAAGAGGCGACTCCGGGATGCTGACCTTCTAGGCAGAGTTGCAAAGAAAAAGCCATTTCTCAGACTGGCCAATAAAAAGAAAAGATTAAGATGGGCAAAAGAACACAGACACTGGACTTTTTCTTTGCAACTCTGCCTATAGTTTTGATGTCTTCACTTTTATTCATGTAGAAAATAGTAAAAATAAAGAAAAACCCTTGAATGATTAGGTGTTCTAAAACTTTTGACTGGTAGTGTATTTATATACAGTACCAGTCCAAAGTTTGGACACACCTACTCATTCAAGGGTTCTTCTTTATTTTTTACCAGATACTGACTGGTTTTCTGATCCACACCCCTACTTTTTTTTTTTTAAGGTATCTGTGACCAACAGATGCATATCTGTATTCCCAGTCATGTTAAATCCATAGTTTAGGGCCTAATTTATTTATTTAAATTGACTGATTTCCTTATATGAATTGTAACTCAGTAAGATCTTTGAAATTGTTGCATGTTGCGTTTATTTTTGTTCAGTGTAGATTAATGAATGAGTAAATGGCTTAGTCTGTGAGATGACTTGTATGAAGTTAATCTGACTGCTAGTCAGTAAATAAGCGCACATACAGTGTAGTGAGTATGCTAGTCTTAAATGTATTGTATTAAAGTTATTTTGTAATATTAGAGTTGATATGATTTCAACTCCTCCAGGACTATAAACTAATTTTCAATGAATCCGAGGCAGGGTGCTCCAGAACCCTAAAGATAAAGCCAATGGCTGTGGGTCGGGATTTTTTTTCTATTTTCGATTAACGAAGGCCACAGTTGACGCACCAGACCTTCCGAAGCATTTGGTGGAAGTGTCTTTTGAACGGGATTAGGCTTCATGTTGTGTTTGATGTGAAGAATGGCAGATCCGTGAGTGTAAAAGTGTCAAAAACAGGCCACAGCTCAGCTCCAGATTTTCAAGAAGCAGTGTTGTTATCGCCTCTGCTATATTCATTAATACTTTTATTGTACAATATTTTACATGAGTCGTACAAACAGAACAAGGCAGAAGCAACTCGATACAAGGAGAGCTGTAATTTCACTAAACGGACTGAAAGGATGAGGATGTGTACATTCTTCTGGTATCGATGGTACAGCCTCATCCAAAATGTATTGAACACCCCTCCAAATTTGACCAAGAAGATGATCATTGTCTACAATATGGAATGTAGACTTAAAAATGTATAACAGACACCAGGTATAAACAGGGCTAGAGTGACTTGGTTGTGCTCCAGTCAGACTACAGAAAGTTGCATTTCTGGCAAGCCCACAATGCAACTCAGACATCCACTCCTGTATACAGTGTGGACAGGACATGTTTGACCCCAAAAAAGGTCAACGGAGGTACCGACCAGTTATGGCAACTGAGTAACAAAGATTACATTTGATCAAATTAGTTTAACATTCATCATACAACAACATGCCAGCACATTGATTTTGATAAAACTGGACGGTTATACATCAGAATCAAGTAGATATTACAACGTAAGCAGTATCTGATAATAGTTAAAGCGGAACAGAACCCACAATGGTTTAAAAAAATCCATGGCATGAAGTCTCCTAAATGAATGCTGGCTTACAAATGGAAATAGAGGCTCATGCATGCAGCCCAACACGGGAGCTCAATGGCAACTAAAATTGCATTGAAGTTGGTTTGTGTAACACTAGTTCAGGGTTTCCCCAAACTCTGTCCTCTGAACCCCAAGGGGTGCATGCTTTGTTTTTTTGCCCTAGCATTACACAGCGAAACGCAAATAATCAACTAATCATCAAGCTTTGATTATTTGAATCAGCTGTGTAGTGCTAGACCAAAACGTGCACCCAGGGGGGGGGTCCCCGAGGACAGAGTTTGGGAAAACGCTACTGCTAGTGTATAGGGAGGCACTTGGGCTTGATTGCAGCTAAAATATGGATTAATAGTATGTCATGCATGTATAATGAACCATACAGTCAACAAGCTAAAATCTGAGGTAAATAATTAGCAACTACATTTCCATAGTGTAGCTTATCTGATTGAAAACAAAGTTAAAAACAATATTGACCTTTCAGCAAATGCAAAACACCTAAATTAATATTCCCATGTGGATCCATATAACAGCTGTCCATCCAGACCAGAACATGCAGCAACATGGGAGGGGCATGTTGCAAGTTATGACTTAAGAAAATGACAATTCATAGTTCAAAAGGTACATTTCTCATCAGCGAATTGAATTCAGAAGCTCTTGTATGCCTATGACTTTCCACTGAAAGACATTAAGGACAGAGACAAAATCTTAAGATCGGTCGAATGATGATCAGATCAATGAGGCAGAAAACTGTATGAATTCAAATTGTGAGGCAAGTCTTCCTCGCAGCATGATAGGGGATAAGGTTTTCATTATTTGAAAGAGAAACACAGCATAGCGTGTTAGGGATTGCTGGCAAATTATTCTATTGTCTCCAGTTTTATAAACAGAGCTACTTTCACAGGTTCAATGTCTGATATATAATAAGGAAGATCTGCAGTTAACCCAGACTTTCCCTGCAATTGAGCAAAGGTGTTAGGTCGGCCCCAAACACACAAAGGCAGAAGTAGTGTTTGGTTTTACGGTATCAACCCAGTGGACAATATTTGGCTCATGGTGTCTTTATGACTTTCTGGTTGTTAACTAGTTTTCTGGTTGAGAAGATGTCATATAACCAGATTACAACCAACTGGTCTCTGTTACAACCAGGTAAAGTAAGAAACCGAGAAAATGTTTTCATGACAAGGTAAAGACTTAATGGGAAAGACGGTATATTTTGGTTGCGGTTTGGTCAGAAGCTATATTGCAACCAGATGAACACATTATTTAGTTTGCTAAAAAGACGTTAACAAAACATCCTTGTTCCATGATGTCAGTTTTGCCTGCCGGGAACACAGTCTCCTCAGAAACGGTGATGGTCATAGAGTGTGACCTATGAAAGACTAACACTTGCGGTGAGGTGGTCATGATTGGAAAGTAACAAAGCAATACAACATGCATGCTAATTTTGTGCATCTTGTTTGTAGCCTTATAAGATTAAAACATACTGGGTGATATACATACGCAGCGTAGCCTCGCACTAACAAACAGTAACATTTGAAAAATAATCATTGCGATTGAATTACGCACATTTTAGTGTTATGTGCTTCAATGCTGGTTCAATAATCTGTGCTTTCTCAGACGTCGCAAAAGAAAAATTACAACATGCATAAGCGAACGGCCACACCGAGACTAGGGTTGAATGGCGAGAACCCGGTTACCGCCCAAAACCACTCCCTTTTCCCGGGATAAATAACTGAGAAACCGGTAAATTATAATAAATTATTTATATGAACAGCATGGCGTGAATGGAACCGTTAAACGCAATGTCTAAATCTGTCTTCTCTTCGGCCTCTGCATGATGAATCAACGCTCAGCGTGGGGACAGACAACCCATCAGTACGGAGCGCAGTTCAATGTATGTAGACCTATCACGTCACGGTAATTTGTTTTATTGTGACGGTTAGGCGTGCATTTGCTGCAGCATAGTCTATGCTACAGTATTATAAAGACCGAATGCGCATCTAATCGACCCCTCTCCTCCATCTGCCTTTAGGGGTAATCTTATTTTTTAATTGTAAAGAATATATATATATATATATATTTGCAGCTTCAGTTTTAAAAGAGCCTATCACTCGAATATCGTTGCTTTAAAATCAGTGCACGCGCGAGCACTCTCACAGTCTCTCTCTCTCTATCAACTCCATTCAAATTGCATCCAAAATAGATCCTGTTCTAGATTGATATATAGCCCTATATATAGTTGTCCTAGCCTACCTCTTTCAGGTAACACATTCACTGTAGTATTGGCCTTATATTTAGCTAATTAATGATGGGTTATGCATAATAAGCTTCTAACTTATAGCCTCTGTCTCTTGCGCAACACGCACGCACCTGTGCTCCACTGGCCTCTCTCCTTAAAAAAACGCTCCTTAGCTCTTGGAGTCCAATGCAGGAAAAAGCTACACCAGAATACCTTGCTGGACATTTGTTTTTTTTTGTTTTTTTGCATTTCTTATACCAATAGACTATTCAAAGAGGGACACAAGCTCTTGTTTGCTGAATGGTAGATACAGCAGCCAGTAGAACTCGTAGGTAGTTTGAAAGAAGAGCGAAAGCGCGATGTCGGTAGGCTATAGCAGTTATTTATTCAGACCCATAACCATTCAGTCTTCATGACGAGAAGTGAAAGCCTTCTGCATCTAATTCTAGTCCTGTTATATTCAAGGATGTCATTAGAATGATGAAGATAAGGACAACAAAACTTATTTCATTTAACTGTTGAACGCGAGGAAGGAATGAAGCAACAATAGAGAGAGAAAGAGGTTGGCTAATAACATTAGGGGAAATATTATGAAAAATATATGCGTCAGTCTACTAATTATACAAATAGGCCCTATTATATTTCCAAATTAAAATCAAATTTGCTAGCCTATACTGGTAACTTTGTAGGCAGCATGTGGTGCACCAGAGTCACATGTTCTCTTCTGCTTTATCATGGTTTGAACGACGTGCGTAATTCCAGTCCATATAATACAGTATAATACAATACAGTAAAACAGTTCACTCACAAATATTAGCTTACTGGAGCTAGTTTAATTTATTTACCCAAAACAGCATATAGCTAGCTACATCTATGGGCTTTTATGTTTTTCTGTCGTGCTTAATGTGCAGTAGCCTACATCATATATGTATTGGATAACGGCACAAGCATTTGGGCTTTTTTGTGCTTGGGCTCATTAAATGTCTTTAATGTATGGCTCATCAGGCTCAGGTAGCATCAGACTTGAACTTTCGATCGAAGCGCTAATCAAATCCAGACATAGGCATATTTATACGCTTTCTAATGCTTTTGAATGACATTTACGGTTTTGGCGGGAAATACCGGGTTACCCGGGAGAAAAGTGATTTATTCTCAGGATTGGAACATTTGTAAAATACCGGGAAAATATTCAACCCTAACAGAGACGCATGAACACGGATAAAATGTATAGGCCGTACATCCTTGTCCGTTTTTGTCTATCATAAATATAACTAATCCCTACTTTTTGGGACGAGATGCATATGTACAAGGCGAACATATTGTGCGTTTTTTTTTTTTGCCGGACAATCATCTAAGTTCTCATTCATCCTGCAGAGGAAGCCTACCACTGAAAAACCATTGGCTCAATCCGGAATCTTCCGACACAAAATCTCAACGTGTCTGCCCTACCCTCACCCTGCATGGTATTGCGAGTTTTATATATATATATTTTTTTATGGGGTCACTGCCAATGCTGCGCTGCGTATGTAAAATGGAGCCCATTGGGTTATTATTAAAGGACACGTTAACAAATATGGACAAAATTGTAAAAAAAAATTATTGGCATTTTGAGACAGTAAAAGGCCTCCTTAATGCAGCAGTAATGTTGAAGACCTTCATGTTCCTCGTATTGCTTATTCTCTCTTGCTATACTCTTTCAATAGATATTCTAAACAAGGCCATTGACATCATCTGTGCTGAGAGACTGAGGCATTGAAGTGACCAAACATAGTAGCTCTCCTAGCGTAGTGTTATCTGGCTTGAGTTGGTTGGCACTTCTGTTTAGTAGAAAGAGAGATCACTTCTGTTTTGAGACAGCCTTTCTTGATGCTTTACATCTGCCACACAGACTGAAGCTCTGACTTGGTTGTCTTCCCTTACAAGCAGCACCAAAAAAAAAAAAAAAAAAAAAAGAAATTATGCCCAGACTTAAGTCTGGCATTTCATATTTCATTTTGACCCTCTTAAAGTTCCCCCACTAATTTCCCAGGGTCCAGGCTCCAGATCCCCCTTCGGGGCAGCAGCAGGTGTCTCGGTACGTCGTCACTATGCCGGGGAAGACTCCTCCAGTGGCGGCCTGGACCAATGCTTACACAGGGCGTCTTCCAGAAAGCCTGCCAGCTTCTCACAGTCCTCCTGAAGAAACGAGAGACAGGAACAAAGGGGTTACATTAGGGACAATATTTGGTTGCACTTTATTTTAAGGTACAATGACCAGGTATTTACTAAAATGGGACCTGGTAAAATGGTAGTTACATAGTAATAAGCTATCTATAACACGTTTGATTCTTTGGGATTCATTCAAATAAGTCCCACTAGGCACCATTTGGTACCAGGTAATTATCAAATGGTGTCAAATTCTTCAAAATAATAACCAGAAAAATGAAAAATACTTAATTATTGTTGTTTTTGTATTGATATCTTATGTATAAATATGACAGATTCAAGGCTGGCCTGGGTTGAGTTTATTCCATCCCTGTCTTCATATCCACTCCACTTACCTCACTGATGAAGGCGAAGTAAACCAGCTCACTAGCCAGGTCTTTGGCGCTGTCAGCTAAATTGGAAAACACAAACAGCCACCACAAACCTTAATATATAAAGCTCCTCAACCAGTCCTACAGTTAAAGGGTCCCCTTTCACTCCCATAGATTTTTTTGCTAGCAGTTGCTGATGTTTGTAGTGGCTGTTTAAAGAAAACCAAAACACAAGATTCCAGTTTTTCCTGGCCCATAGACTACTTTCAGGGTGAGGAAACATCTAACATCAAATAAAATCCGGAACTTCCCCTTTAAAACTGCAAGAGATCTACTGAGAGTCACTTAATAATAAGTTCTGAATAATCCAAAAGATGGCGCTGTATATCTGCACTTGTAACAGCCCTTCTGTATATTGGCATGTGGTTGTTAATTACCTAGTAACTGATACCAAGCAGAGCAGAAGAACAATTTCTACTCTGTGCTTTAGTCTAATTAACCTTCTTGTCTGCTTTCAATTACAGGTGGTCCCCTATTGTAATGAAATCAGTTTAGCTAATGTTTTCACTGGTGGTCCTCTGTAGCTCAATTGGTAGAGCATGGCGCTTGTAACGCCAAGGTAGTGGGTTCGATCCCCGGGACCACCCATATGTAAAAATGTATGCACACATGACTGTAAGTCGCTTTGGATAAAAGCGTCTAATAAATGGCATATTATTATTATTATTATTCTCTCTATGTCCTGCTTTAAACTGTACAGGTTGTCCAAATGCATTGTAATTTAGAGTTATCTGTTGATCCACAGTGGAGTCTTAACCTAATTCCATAAGTTAGTGACTGTTTCTTTTTACTGTACGACACATTGCCTGAACATGAACTCCAACCGTGCCACGTTACACCACAAGCTGTTTTTGAAAGGTCTCCGAAACCAGTTTACCCAGCCCATAGGACCAGAAGTTGCACTTATATCCTCCTGTTTGGTAAATATGACGTCAAAAAAAAGGTACACAATAACATTACAATAACTTTGTGGAACGTTGGATTGACTCACTGGGCAGCACATCACAGTTTAGCTGGCGTTGGAGCTTGTCGTCCATCTTCAGGAGGAGAGAGAGCTGCAGCCAGAAAGAGAGAATTGAAAGTTGAGGAAATGTATTTTATCATTCCTTGCATATTTTTATTTATTTAATTGGTTTTATTAGCTGTTATAAAAAGAGAGGTGCGAGTGCGCACTGGGTCAGATTTGAACCAATGCCAACTCTCGTGCATACTGTATGTGAGTGCCTGGGTCTGCAGCACTAACCACTAGACCACACAAACCATGGCCACTAACCACTAGACCACACAAACCATGGCCCCTAACCACTAGACCACACAAACCATGGCCCCTAACCACTAGACCACACAAACCATGGCCCCTAACCACTAGACCACACAAACCATGGCCACTAACCACTAGACCACACAAACCATGGCCACTAACCACTAGACCACACAAACCATGGCCCCTAACCACTAGACCACACAAACCATGGCCCCTAACCACTAGACCACACAAACCATGGCCACTAACCACTAGACCACACAAACCATGGCCACTAACCACTAGACCACACAAACCATGGCCACTAACCACTAGACCACACAAACCATGGCCACTAACCACTTGACCACACAAACCATGGCCACTAACCACTAGACCACACAAACCATGGCCACTAACCACTAGACCACACAAACCATGGCCACTAACCACTAGACCACACAAACCATGGCCACTAACCACTAGACCACACAAACCATGGCCACTAACCACTAGACCACACAAACCATGGCCACTAACCACTAGACCACACAAACCATGGCCACTAACCACTAGACCACACAAACCATGGCCACTAACCACTAGACCACACAAACCATGGCCACTAACCACTAGACCACACAAACCATGGCCACTAACCACTAGACCACACAAACCATGGCCACTAACCACTAGACCACACAAACCATGGCCACTAACCACTAGACCACACAAACCATGGCCACTAACCACTAGACCACACAAACCATGGCCACTAACCACTAGACCACACAAACCATGGCCACTAACCACTAGACCACACAAACCATGGGCAAGGAAATGTTTTATCGTGCAATTATTTTTGTATAGTTATAAAAGCTCAGACTCTTTTCACATTCAGCAACAAATCTTTTTCCTTTTAAAGTGTAAGTTCTGTAGATGAAAATAAACATGGGCCAAACTCACATGACTTCTGGTACCTTCATCAGCGAACTCTAAGTTACAATGCATTTGGACAACCTGTACAGTTTAAAGCAGGACACAGAGAGAAAAAAATTAGCTAAACTGATTTCATTACAATAGGGGACCACCTGTAATTGAAAGCAGACAAGAAGGTTAATTAGACTAAAGCATAGAGTAGAAATTGTTATTCCGCTCTGCCTCACAGACGACTCACAAACACACTATTTTAGTGCCTAAGTGTCTTGCTTAAGGGCACAACGGCAGAAGATGGTACCATCTGGTATCTAAAACCAGCAGCCTTCCGGTTGCCAGTTAAAGAGACTGTATAGATGTTAATTGTTTTTCCGCAACGTTTTGATTGGGTGTTGCCTGTATGGTTCATATACAGCACATATACTATAAAATGCTTTTATTGACTGGCCCGGGATTTTAACAAGCAACCTTCTGACTACTGGTCTGCCTCTCTACATGCAGCCCCTCGTATTGTGGTTACCTTTCTGGTCTCCATCTCCTGGGGCTCTGGGCTAGGAGTCTTCACCGTCTCCATGCGCTCCTGGAAGATGGACAGGGTCCGGGGCATGGTGAGGCCCCGCTGGAAGTTCATCAAGGGATAGATCCCATTCCTAGTGTATACGCACAGAAAGAGCCAATCCAATCCAATCAATTGAAAAACAGACTAAATGAGTTAAGTCATGTGATGTACAGTCTTTACTTTAAATACTAACTAAATGCCACAGTCAGTATGAAAAGGGGAAAGGGAAAACAGTCCCTTTTTTTAAAAACATTTAAGTCATTTAACGGACACTCTTATCCAGAGCGACTTGCAGTTAGTGAGACAACCACTTATCACGGTCATAGTAAGTACACTTTTTTCCTCAATAAAGTAGCTAGCCGCAAAGTCAGAGCTAGTAAGGGGGAAGTCAGGGGGAAGTCAGGGGGAAGTCAGGGGGAAGTCAGAGGGAAGTCAGGGGGAAGTCAGAGCTAGTAAGGGGGAAGTCAGGGGGAAGTCAGGGGGAAGTCAGAGCTAGTAAGGGGGAAGTCAGGGGGAAGTCAGGGGAAGTCAGGGGAAGTCAGGGGAAGTCAGGGGAAGTCAGGGGGAAGTCAGAGCTAGTAAGGGGGAAGTCAGGGGGAAGTCAGGGGGAAGTCAGAGCTAGTAAGGGGGAAGTCAGGGGGAAGTAAGGGGGAAGTCAGGGGGAAGTCAGGGGGAAGTCAGGGGGAAGTCAGGGGGAAGTCAGAGCTAGTCAGGGGGAAGTCAGGGGGAAGTCAGGGGGAAGTCAGAGGGGAAGTCAGGGGGAAGTCAGGGGGAAGTCAGGGGGAAGTCAGAGGGAAGTCAGGGGGAAGTCAGGGGGAAGTCAGGGGGAAGTCAGAGCTAGTAAGGGGGAAGTCAGGGGGAAGTCAGAGCTAGTAAGGGGGAAGTCAGGGGGAAGTCAGGAGCTAGTAAGGGGGAAGTCAGGGGGAAGTCAGGGGAAGTCAGGGGGAAGTCAGGGGGAAGTCAGAGCTAGTAAGGGGGAAGTCAGGGGGAAGTCAGGGGGAAGTCAGAGCTAGTAAGGGGGAAGTAAGGGGGAAGTCAGGGGGAAGTCAGAGCTAGTAAGGGGGAAGTAAGGGGGAAGTAAGGGGGAAGTAAGGGGGAAGTCAGGGGGAAGTCAGGGGGAAGTCAGAGCTAGTAAGGGGGAAGTAAGGGGGAAGTAAGGGGGAAGTAAGGGCTAGTAAGGGGGAAGTAAGGGGGAAGTCAGGGGGAAGTCAGAGCTAGTAAGGGGGAAGTAAGGGGGAAGTCAGAGCTAGTAAGGGGGAAGTAAGGGGGAAGTAAGGGGGAAGTAAGGGCTAGTAAGGGGGAAGAAGTCAAGTGATATAGTTAACACATATGAGATGGCAGCCATCAGAGCGGAGGGTTCTAACATCCAACTGGAAAGTAGGACAAACCTAGGATTAAAGAGGTTTCCTATGTAGATCATATCAAATTTCGTATTTAAACCAGGCGAGTCAGTTAAGAACAGATCCTTATTTACAATGACGGCTGGCAAGTGGCGAGGAACAAGTGCAGCGCAGTTGGTAGAGCATGGCCAGGGTTGTGGGTTCGATTCCCACGGGGGGCCAGTATGAAAAATGTATGTACTCACTAACTGTAAGTCGCTCTGGATAAGAGCGTCCGCTAAATGACTAAAATCTAAATAAAATAGTGGACAACTCTAATAAACACAAAATGTATGTGTATAACCATCCAATTACAAAGCAGATAAGAGATGGAAAGAGGACACGACTGAATGCCAGTTGTTGGCGCAAGCTGCCCAGGTCCGATCTGGATCCAATCATAGGTCATTTGATTTGTTTATATCAGATATATGAGCTGCAGATGCACACCCATAACATTTGATGATGTGCAGACCAAAAGCAATTAGACTAAATTAGATTACCGTAATCAACAAAGGTTTGGGTACACAGTTTATTCCACCTTTAAATTGCATCCCTCCTTCCTATGATTTATTCCTTCTTGAAAGAAAAAAAAAAAAAGCACTGGGGTAAATGCCTAGCACACCAGGCCTTCATTGTCTGAACAGGATCCAGTCTTGATGGACAATATCAAATAAGAGGACCACAATGGAAATAAGCCTTTAAGGGCTTTATTCAGTTTATATCCTTGATCATTATGAATGTATGTAACGTCGTCTCCGGCTGGAGCAGCCTTCCACTTTTAACTATAAAATAAATTAAATCAAATGACCTTTGACCCAATATGTCCTCCAGCGCCCACACTTACTTGACGTCTTCCAGGAATTTGTCCAGTTCTAGCGGGGAAACATTAGAGTACCTTTAGGAAACAATGAGAAATGTGACAGCATGAGTACTATCAACAAATCACCTCAATCAATCATACAGACCTTGGGGTCTCTGCCTGGGGACAGGTTTTGCTCGATCCTTACTTGATCTCCACCCCGGGCCGGTCCCCATGCTTGATCTCAGCCATCACACCATTGGGGTCGAAAGTCCTGGTCTTCTCTTCTAGGCAGTTATCATGAAGCTGATCTGTTAAGAGGGAGTGCATTTAAGACTGCCGTTATGTGATTCATATGGAGACTTTATTTCATTTTATTGACCTCTAGAAGAGAAATCTTCAACTTTTTTAATGTGACAAGAGTCAAAGGGATATTTGACTCCTAACCTGAAAAAGAAATGTGGCATTGTATTCACAGTGGACTAATTAACAAAATCCTAAAACATTGTATTTGTGACCCCTTTCAGAAAGCTGGGTGTATGACAGATGTCACTACTTCACAGGAGAGGCATTTGAACATAAAAAAAACGTTTTTTCCCCCCCTCCATATAAATGCATTTTTTTTTGCAGAAGTGCCTTTTTCAGCATGTGAACTTTTATGTGCCATAACAAAGTCATCTGTAAATATAAATACCAAAATGTGAAATCACGAAGCTGTTTAGACGCTGAGAAAATGCCTAGCCATGATTGGTTGAGATAATGAGTGGGCTGGGACATTCACAAGAAAGGAGTCCATTCTGTCACTCAAGGCTTGTCTGTCAAATGGCGCATCCTGCTCTCTGCTACCGCGGACATTACAACGATCCATTGGATGTAATCATATTTTCCATCATGGACTCCATGCAAAGTGTAGCTACAGCTTTCAATACCAGTGTTGTCCTGAATACTGCTGCTGGTATCGACACAGCTCTGTCTTCTGGGGCTAATGCAGTCTGGACTGGTTGAAGCCGAGTGGGAAGGATCATTTTGAAAGTGTTTCAGTCTGCCGTGAATCATCATAATCCATACACCGGTAAGAGTCTACAGTTAAAATTCCAAGATAATAACGCATGTGCATGATGTAGCTGTCTCAACTATATCCAAAATTAGTTTTCATTGCTAGCTATTGTTAGCTATATAGCTAGCTAGCTAGACAGCTGCATACAGGTACCGTTATAGATTGCTTCGTCCCTCAACGAGCCATTGTTTACAGATGGCTCCTTGCGGGACGAAGCAACGTTATAGCCAGCTAGCCAGTTGCATTCTGCTGTTAATGTTGATTGCTGATGTGCTAACCTATAGATGACATGATGATAATATTTGTCATGTTTGCCAGTTTAAATAGCGAACTATCGAAAATAGCCACTGTGGTGCGAATGCTAATCAAACCCCATTTTAAGTGATAGGGACACATGCTAAGTTGGCTAGCTAGCCACAATGACATGATAGCTAAATAGCTAACGTTAGCTAGCTATTGGATTATATAGATTGAAGTAATATTTTGGCATGCTCAACTAGCTGGCTAGCTAGATGAATTCCATTTACATCTAGCCAGCTGGTAATTAAGAATCTAAATGTTTGCTAAATCTAGCTAAACTCAGCAAAAAAAAGAAACGTCTCTTTTTCAGGACCCTGTCTTTCAAAGAGAATTCCTAAAAATCCAAATAACTTCACAGATCTTCATTTTAAAGGGGTTAAACACTGTTTCCCATGCTTGTTCAATGAACCATAAACAATTAATGAACATGCACCCGTGGAACGGTCGTTAAGACACTAACAGCTTACAGACGGTAGGCAATTAAGGTCACAGTTATGAAAACTTAGGACACTAAAGAGGCCTTTCTACTGACTCTGAAAAACACCAAAAGAAAGATGCCCAGGATCCCTGTTCATCTGCATGAACGTGCCTTAGGCATGCTGCAAGGAGGCATGAGGACAGGGCAATACATTTCATAAATAAACTGTGAGACGCCTAAGGCCGCGCTACAGGGAGACCGGACGGACAGCTGATCGTCCTCGCAGTGGCAGACCACGTGTAACAACACCTGCACAGGATCAGTACATCCGAACATCACACCTGCGGGACAGGTACAAGTTGGCAACAACAACTGCCCGAGTTACACCAGGAACACACAATCCCTCCATCAGTGCTCAGACTGTCCGCAATAGGCTGAGAGAGGCTGTACTGAGGGCGTGTAGACCTGTTTTAAAGGCAGGTCCTCAAAAGACATCACCGGCAACAACGTCACCTATGGGCACAAACCCATAGGAGGTGGAGGGTCCGTCATGGTCTGGGGCGGACTGAGCTTGTTGTCATTGCAGGAAATCCCAACGCTGTGCGTTACAGGGAAGACATCCTCCTCCCTCATGTGGTACCCTTCCTGCAGGCTCATCCTGACATGACCCTCCAGCATGACAATGCCACCAGCCATACTGCTCGTTCTGTGCGTGATTTCCTGCAAGACAGGAATGTCAGTGTTCTGCCATGGCCAGCGAAAAGCCCGGATCTCAATCCCATTGAGCACGTCTGGGACCTGTTGGATCGGAGGGTGAGGGCTAGGGCCATTCCCCCTAGAAATGTCCAGGAACTTGCAGGTGCCTTGGTGGAAGAGTGGGGTAACATCTCACAGCAATAACTGGCAAATCTGGTGCAGTCCATGAGGAGGAGATGCACTGCAGTACTTAATGCAGCTAGTTGCCACACCAGATACTATCTGTTACTTTTGATTTTGACCCCCCCTTAGCACCCTAGCTACCAGTAAAGTAGGCTGGTACGAGTACACTAAATGATTCATTAGCTGGATAAACCTATTATAAATCAACTTTGGCACTTAGCTTTTTCATTCAATTAAGCCGTAATTAGTTATAAAACAGCCACAGTATTATGGAAATGTTTACTTTTGCGGTTGGAGCTCGTGATAGGTTGTCACTAGTTACGACAGCCTCAAAGTAAAAATAGGCTATATCATAAAAGATAATGAAAACAAAAATGTGTTTGTTGATCTTAATTTAAGGTTAGGGTTATGCATAAGGTTATCAGTGTGGTTAAGGTTAGGTTTAAAATACGCTTTTAAGAAGATAGTGTACAAATAGGCGGCACACAATTAGCCCAGCGTCGTCTAGGGTAGGGGAGGGAATGGCTGGCAGGGATGGAGCTCAGTTGGTAGAGCATGGCGTTTGCAACACCAGGGTTGTGGGTTCGATTCCCACGGGGGGCCAGTATGAAAAAATAAATAATGTATGCACTCACTAACTGTAAGTCGCTCTGGATAAGAGCGTCTGCTAAATGACTAAAATGTAAAAATGTTCAGGGACACATTCAATTTTTGTTAGTCACATGTCTGTGGAACTTGTTCAGTTTATGTCTCAGTTGTTGAATCTTATGTTCATACAAATATTTACACATGTTAAGTTTGCTGAAAATAAACGCAGTTGACAGTGAGAGGACTTTTCTTTTTTTGCTGAGTTTAGTTCTCTTGTAGTGTCTGCATTGCCATTGTTGGGCTGGAAGCAGGTTAACGCCTCAATCACACCGACAGTGTTTATGTTTTGGTACAGCAGAAGTACATTAATTTCCAATGGAACGCTGCGATTGCCTTGCAGTATTGCGTTGCAGAGGCAGTTCGTTCTGTGTGGTGCATACGTTGGATTTATCGAACGTATGCATCAAACTGTATGCGGACATGGCTTGACAGAAATGCTAGCAGAAGGTGAATGTTGAACTTTTGTTGCACACATATCCAGATGATGCAATGTACCATTTTTGCGCAAGACACTGTCAGTGTGATTGAGGTGTAAGGCTTTGAACACACGACTGTGTCATTACGCAAAATAGTATGCTGCATCATCTAGATATGTGTGCAACAAAAGTTCAACATTCACCTTCTGCTATCATTTCTGTCAAGCCGTTTACGCATACAGTTTGATGCATACGTTCGATAAATCCAACGTATGCACCACACAGAGCGCACTGCAACTGCTTCTGCAACGCAATGCTGCAAGGCAATCGCAGCGTTCCATTGGAAATGAATGTACTTCTGGTGTACCAAAACGCAAATGACGCAGCCGGTGTGTTGGAAGCGTAAGTGTGTACGGGGCATTTTAGTACCGCTGTAGTATTCAACAGGCAATAAGCTATGGGACATTAATTAATTATTGTTTTAACCCATTTCTGGAATTTGTCTTCCAGCGGCTCTCTGCCACCAAGGAGATGATCGAGGGTGAACAAGCAACACTTCAGGTATTTTGTCTTTGTACTTTGAGCTTATTGCTTGAACTTGGGGGTCAATGAATGTTATTGCTGGTATTCAAAACGTTTTAATGTCTTGTATATTTTTGTCTGCTTTCCTCCTTTACAGCTTTAATTGTCTGGAGCCTGGTTTTGCTTTCACTCATTGCTGTGCAATATTCACCTCCTTCCTCCCAGAGATGTGAAGGCATACCCCAGACTGGACACAACCCGACAAACATATCTTTTTGAGAAGATCAGGACTTTTGCAATGAAAAAGCCATGGACATTACATGTCCTGATTCAAAGGGCAGGACAGAAATATGCTCTCAGGCTAGATTCCTTTGTTCATATCATACATAACCTGAACCAAAGTTACTCAAAATGATCTTACGATATAGGCCTAGATTATGTTTTTACCTTTTGTGTAGGCTACTATCTTGCACTACCTAGCACTTGAAGTTAATAAAGTATTTTGTTTAAATCTTTGTTTTTTTAAGCACTACCTCACTGCTTTAGCACATGTCCACAGTCACGTGTTCCAATGTGAATTCTTTAAAAAGATGGGTGGGTCTAAAGGTGTGAGCATGCCGAACGAGTGTGCTCGAATACTCCCTTAAAGACCTTCGCTTGAAAAACAAGAAAGAAAGCGGCAATAGTACTGTTTGTCCATTTTGAGACGCCATAGCCAGTATACCCTTCCTCAAAATAGTCAGAATCAATCTAAGATAACTCAAGAAATCTGTCATTAAATTTTGACGTTTTTTGCCTTAAGAGATTTTAGTCGTGCAATTTTACATCTAACTAAAGATGTTTGGTGCAGTATTTTTCAATGACAAAATGTGCATGAAAACAAGTCGTCTCTCGTTGAATGACAACAAAGACTTTATTGAAGAATCCCTTGCCTCCTGAAAAAAAACCTAATCGAAGTCTAAAACATCACAAAATGTTGTCATAATATATATGCACAAACTAACCGTTTCGGCTGGGAAGCATGCGGACGCCTTAAGGGTTTAGGAGGGTGTGAACGATGCTAAATGGGCGCAAACAAAGAGCTGTTCAATGTGAAAAGTTATCTTTATTATACAACAGTAGGCAAATTAACACTGTAAATGGTTTGCCTAATGGGTTAACTTGGTGAGATAATGTTCAGGGAATCCATTTTGGCGAAAGTATTCATTTTCTAAATCTATATGTTTCCCAAGGATTGATGTAGTGCAGCGTTTCCAGAACTCAGTCCTGGCGACCCCAAGGGGTGCACGTTTTGCTTTTTGCCCTATTTTTTATTTATTTAACTAGGCAAGTCAGTTAAGAACAAATTCTTATTTACAATGACGGCCTACACCGGCCAAACCCGGATGACGCTGGACCAATTGTGCGCCGCCCTATGGGACTCCCAATCACGGCCGGTTGTGATACAGCCTGGAATCAAACCAGGGGGTCTGTAGTGACGCCTCAAGCACTGAGATGCAGTGCCTTAGACCGCTGGGCCACTCGGGAGCCCCAAGCACTACACAGCTCATTTAAATAATCAACTAATCATCAAGCTTTGATTATTTGAATCAGCTGTCTAGTGCTAGGGCAAAAACCAAAACGTGCACCATTTGGGGTCCCCAGGACTGAGTTTGGGGAACACTGATGTAGAGCAAGTGTGAAATGTTTAAATGCCCTTTTCTCCTAAATGGGATAAATAATAATAATAATAATAATAATATGCCATTTAGCAGACGCTTTTATCCAAAGCGACTTACAGTCATGCGTGCATACATTTTTTGTGTATGGGTGGTCCCGGGGATCGAACCCACTACCTTGGCGTTACAAGCGCCGTGCTCTACCAGCTGAGCTACAGAGGACCATTTATCAACTTTTAAAGCAGCATTTCTTCCATGTTTCCTCCATCTACAGTGTATGATATGCCATTTTGACGCTCTGAGTCTGTACTTTTATCCGATGTAAAAAAAAAAAAAACACAATTTCAAATTTTGGAACATGAGACTGAAAAGAGATTGTGGGATGTTTCTCAACCAATTGTGTCAGGAATGTAAATGTACCTCTCCGATGCGACATTACTCACACTGATAGTTGATAAAGCAATGGGCAGCCAGCAGCTTGAGAGAGTGCACCTCAAACAGAACCCTGTGAAACAGCAGGTCGTGGGCCGTGGGTCTCTTTTTGGCATCCATGCGTACACACGACTGGGTGAACTCCTGTAATAGACGAGGGAAAGGGAGGTGCATAGAGTTACTACTACTACTGGTGGAATGTGGTGATTTTTAAACAGGGAACCGCTGCCTTCATATGTGGTCGGGGGGGGGGGTAACACCACTGCTAGACTCTGGCGCAAACACGTGGTGATTTAGTGAGAAATCATTTTGAATGTAAAAACGGCACGGTGAACCTTTGGTAGGATAGAGGAACTGTGTAAATTTGGTAATTGGAGAGAGCCATCGCCTTAGTGACTGACGTGCAAAAAACAACAACACACATCTAACAATGTGCCTATATAACTGCCTGTCATCTTTCACAGAGTTACTACAAACACTTGGTAGGAAGGAAGGAAGAAATGTGTCATGGGTATTAGCGAGAGCCGTGGCTTCAGTGACTGACAAAGATGGCACACCCAACAAAGATGGCACACCCAACAGTTTGACTCAATGTATTATAGCGGCTGGCAACTTTCCTTAACACATTTACCACTACAGTACAATGAATCCTTAGGAGTTGTATAATTGGGGATTCTAATATTCCATAATTATTGGTTATTAAATCACAATTTTTCCAGAATGAACACCCAGTGGTTAAAGTCATTGCAAACCACTGCATATGGCAGTGTCTCCTTCATTTACTTTAGAGAAAATACTGGCATCCTGGCAGGAGCAACTATTTTACTGAAGCAAAAATGAAGAAATTGAGAACAACCTATGTTGTGTGCGTTAAACTGCTGAAATTAGTGAGCGTTGCAAGATGGTAAGTGAAGATGCCAGCTAATGTAGCACTAACCCAGCAGGCAAAATTTGGCACGGCATCTTAACGACGTTTTCTGGTTGAGAAGATGTCATATGGCCAGGGTTGTGGGTTCGATTCCCATGGGGGACCAGTATGAAAAAAATGTATGCACTCACTAACTGTAAGTCGCTCTGGAGAAGAGCGTCTGCTAAATGACTAAAAACGTAAATATTAAGTCGTAAATACCTAATATGAAAGCAACCAGTTTTTTTTGCCCTGTGGCAAATTACTTCTGACTTTAGACTCCATCGCGAATGCCCACTACTCCTGCGTGACTTGCCTTTATGAGCGGGTCCTCTAATGACTGGGCAGCATGGGTTATAGCCTCCTTGGATACCACAGTGTCCCCGTTGGCCTGGATCTCCAACACTGCCATCTACAGTTGGGGAGGACCAACAACATATGCTGGATGGTGTTTATTAGGTCACGCAACGGGAAAAACATTAAAAACAGAAAGTGTAAATGTGCGTGTCTTATTATAATGGTCCCTCCCTCTTTCAGTCCGTTTTCTTCCGTTTGGTGCCTAATGAACACGACTCTGTGTTGCATTTGTTGTTAATATTATCCATCAGTAGGCACAAAAAGGAGAAACATCGGAAAATGAGAATGGCTTATTGGACGAGTTCAGGTAAAAACATCCTTGGTTTCGGGAATGTTTTTTCCTGTTGTTTCGAGTCTATTGAACATAACATAAATATGGGTATCAATTAAACATCTGTGACCCTCATTTGTGATATACACACAAAAGTATGTGAACACCCCTTCAAATTAGTGGATTCGGCTATTTCAGCCACACCCGTTGCTGACCGGTGTATAAAATCCATCACACAGCCATGCAATCTCCATAGACAAACATTGGCAGTAGAATGGCCTTACTGAAGAGCTCAGTGACTTTCAACGTGGCACCGTCATAGGATGCCACCTTTCCAACTCGTCACATTTCTGCCTTGCTAGAGCTGCCCCGGTCAACTGTAAGTGCTGTTATTATGAAGTGGCAACGTCTAGGAGCAACAACGGCTCAGCTGCGAAGTGGTAGGCCACACAAGCTCACAGAACGGGACCGCAGAATGCTGAAGCGCATAGCGCGTAAAAATCTTCTGTCCAACACATCACTACTGAGTTGCAAACTGCCTCTGGAAGCAACGTCCGCACAATAACTGTTCGTCAGGAGTTTCGTGAAATTAGTTTCCATGGCCGAGCAGCCGCACACAAGCCTAAGATCACCATGCGCAATGCCAAGCGTCGGCTGGAGTTGTGTAAAGCTCGCCACCATTAGACTCTGGAGCAGTGGTAACAAGTTCTCTGGAGTGATGAATCACGCTTCACCATCTGGCAGTCCGACGGACAAATCTGGGTTTGGCGGATGAAAGGAGAACGCTACCTGCCCCAATGCATAGTGCCAAATGTAGAGTTTGGTGGGAGGAGGAATAATGGTCTGGGGCGGTTTTTCATGGTTCGGGCTAGGTCCCTTAGTTCCAGTGAAGGGAAATCTTAACGCTACAGCATACAATTATATTCTACACAATTCTGTGCTTCCAAATTTGTGGTAACAGTTTGGGGAAGGCCCTTTCCTGTTTCAGCATGACAATGCCCCTGTGCACAAAGCGAGGTCTATACAGAAATGGGTTGTCGAGATCGGTGTGGAACAACTTGACTGGCCTGCACAGAGCCCTGACCTCAATCCCATCGAACACCTTTGGGATGAATTGGAACGCCGACTGCGAGCCAGGCCTAATCGCCAACATCAGTGCCCGATCTCACTAATGCTCGTGGCTGAATGGAAGCAAGTCCCTGCAGCAATGTTCCAACATCTAGTGGAAAGCCTTCCCAGAAGAGTGGAGGCTGTTATAGCAGCAAAGGTGGGACCAACTCCATATTAATGCCCATGATTTTGGGATGAGATGTTCGATGAGCAGGTGTCCACATACCTTTGGTCATTTAGTGTATCTAAAGGGTATTTGGGTGTTTATTATTTGAATACTGCAAGAGAAAGAGTGTTTGTGTCAGCGTAGGGTGAAGTTGCCCCTAGACACTGAGCCTAAATGTATACATAGTTGAAACTTCACCCGGATTGTTTGTGTCTTACCTCCAGGGTACATATGCCAAAGGCAAAGATGTCAATAGAGCAAACATCCTCAGCCACTAAAACAGAATAGTGTAGGAGGAGAGAGAGAGGAGAGAGAGACAGAGAGACAGAGCGACAGAGACAGAGAGAGAGACAGAGAGAGAGAGAGAGAGAGAGAGAGAGACAGAGAGAGACAGAGAGAGACAGAGACAGAGAGAGACAGAGACAGAGAGAGACAGAGACAGAGACAGAGACAGAGAGAGAGAGAGAGAGAGAGAGAGAGAGAGACAGAGAGAGAGACAGAGAGCGAGAGAGACAGAGAGAGAGAAACAGGGGAGAAGGAAAAAAGTTATTTATAGAGTATAGAGACCCTTCTTTGTCCAATTTACACAATTTGAAGACACTCAATGTACACTCCACAAAAACAATTTACAAAACATAAAATATGACGCAATGTCCTTCACAGGAAAAAACAAATAAAAACTAAAACTACAAACACAAGACAAAAAACAAAAGAATGACAAACTGAACAACTAAAAAGCACCCTGAGGAAAAGTAAAGCTAAAAAGATGCGTTTTAATATCTCTTTTAAATATGTCCACAGTATCGGCCCCCCTCAGGTTCTCTGGCAGGCTATTCCAAAGGCTGGGGGCATAGTAACTAAAGGCTGCCTCTCCATGCCTCTTGGTCCTGGGCTTTGGGATAGTTAAAAGGCCAGTGCCAGCGGACCTGAGGGACCTACTGGGTATATAACTTAAAATTGTATTGGGCTGCGCAATCGTGGATTGATTTAAAAACACAATAAAATAATCTTAAAATGTATTCTAAAACTCACAGGCAGCCAGTGCTGAGACCTTAAAACCGGTGTAATGTGTGCTCTCCGTCTGGTCTTGGTCAGTACCCGTGCTGCAGCATTCTGTATGTTTTGCAGTTGACCAATGGCTTTCTTGGGTAGACCAGACAGGAGAGCATTACAGTAGTCAAGCCTGCTTGTAATAAAAGCATGGATGAGTCTCTCTGTATCAGCCTGAGAGAGAAACGGACGCACCTTGGCGATGTTCCTCAGGTGGTAAAAAGCGATTTTGGTCACATTCCTAATTTGTGATTCGAAATTTAGTTCAGAATCTAAAATAACACCTAGGTTTTTTACCTGGTGTTTTATCTTTATTGCCCATGAATTAAAATGTGTGGCCAGATTCTCTCTCTGTTCTTTGGCTCCAACAATAGGTGAGCCATCCAAGTATTTAAATCACTAATAGTCTAATAATTTATCCATGGATGTAAAATTCTCTGGTGACACAGAAATGTAAAGTTGTGTATCTTCTGCGTAGCAGTGAAAATCAATGCTGTGCTTTCTGATAACGCTGCCAAGGGTTAACATATATAAACTGAACAGTACCGGACCCAAAATCTAACTTTGTGGAACGCCACGTGATATGTATTTTCTCTGAGTTATGTTCACCAAGGGTGACTCTCGACCGGTTAAATAGGTCCTAAACCAATTTAGAACTGGACTGGAGAGGCCAACCCACCTCTCCAGTCTGTCCAGAAGGACATCATGGTCAACAGTGTCAAATGCAGCACTTAAATCTAAGAGTACAAGGACAGAGAGCTGTTTGGCATCTGTGTTGGCTCTAAGATCATTTACCACTTTAACTAAGGCTGTCTCTGTGCTGTGGTGGGCACGAAAACCAGATTGGAATTTAAAAGAAATACAGTTGACACCTAAAAAAAACATTTAGCTGTTTGAACACCAATTTCTCCAGAAGTTTGCTTAATAATGGAAGTTTGGAGATTGGCCGAAAATTGCTAATAGCTGAAGAATCTATACTGAACAAAAATATAAACGCAACATGTAAAGTGTTGGTCCCATGTTTCATTAGCTGAAATAAAATATACCAGAAATGTTCCATACACACAAAGCTTATTTCTCTAAAATGTTGTGCAAAAATTGTTTTACATCCCTGTTAGTGAGCATTTCTCCTTTGCCAAGATAATCCATCCACCTGACAGGTGTGGCATATCAAGAAGCTGATTAAACAGCATGATTGGTACACAGGTGCACCTTGTGCTGGGGACAATAAAAGGCCACTTTCAATGTGCAGTTTTGTCACACAACACAATGTCACCGTTGTCTCAAGTTTTGAGGGAGCGTGCAATGGGCATGTTGACTGCAGGAATGTCCACCAGAGCTATTGCCAGAGAATTGAATGTTAATTTCTCTACCATAAGCCGCCTCCGTTGTTGTTTTAGAGAATTTGGCAGTACGTCCAACTGGCCTCACAACCGCAGATCACGTGTAACCACGCCAGCCCAGGACCTCCACATCCAGCTTCTTAACCTGCGGGATCGCCTGAGACCAGCCACCCAGACAGCTGATGAAACAGGAGTATATCTGTCTGTAATAAAGCCCTTGTGGGGAAAAACTCATTCTGATTTGCTGGGCCTGGCTCCCCAGTGGATGGTTCAGGCTCCCAAGTGGGTGGACCTATGCCCTCCGAGGCCCACCCATGGCTGCTCCCCTGCCCAGTCATGTGAAGTCCATAGATTAGGGCCTAATTAATTTGTTTCAATTGACTGATTTCCTTTCATGAACTGTAACTCAGTAAAATCGTTGAAATTGTTGAATGCTGCGTTAATATTTTTGTTCAGTATAGATTACTTTTCTTCAGAAGGGTTTTTACCATAGCAGTTTTTAGTGCAGCGGGGAAAGTGCCTGTGAACAGGGAGTGATTAACAATAGCTTGCACTTCTTCAGATATGCTATTAAAAACTGTTATGGTAAAAGAAGGTGGTGGGGATAGGATCGAGAAGGCAGGTAGAAAGCTTAAGTTGTGATATCACTTTCCTGAGCATTTCTGTGTCAACCAGGGAAAATAAATCCATAGTGCCTTTGCGTGGTAGACTAGGGCACATATCAAACATCTCATCAGGTCTTGCTTGACTGATACCCAGCCTAATGTTTGTATCTTATCTCTGAAATATGCCGCAAACTCATCACATTTAGATGTGGAGGAAAGTTCACATAGGTTTGCGGGGGTAGGATTTATCAGGCCATCAATGGTCGAGAAGAGCTCTCTCAAATTATTCTGATGAATCGTGATCAAGTTAGAAAAATGAGCCCGTCTGGCATTTCTAATTGCCTTGTTATATACTGTATGCCAAGTATCTCTCTCAGAATATCATAATGGACCTGCAACTTTGACTTTCTCCACTTCCGCTCTGCCTTTCTGCAATTTCTCTTTAATTGATTAGTTTCCTCACTCATCCAAGGGGCTCTCTGTTTTGGATGTGGACTTTTTCAACTTTACTGGTGCTATGGCATCAATGGTTGCCCTTAATTTGCTATTAAAGTTAACTAAATCATCACAAGAGGAAGGCAGAATATGTGATGGAGTATTGTTCATATACACACACACACTATGTATAAACTCCCAGTAATTTATTGGGTGAGAAACCACCAACGTTTCGGCATCACTGTGCCTTCTTCAGGGTGAGTATTGTTATTGTAACACACAAGCTTAAAATAAGATCTACATCAAATGCATGGAGGAGTAGATGGAGTTAAAGGGAGAGTAAGGAAGATCGGAGATGCAGACACTTACAGCCGTATTCGGGAGCAAAATAGTGCTGGTTTGTTTCATCATCCCGATGATGCTGCACATTTCCGTAGATCGCCTCTGGGAAAACTGGGAACGGGACAAGCAGACCAGAGTAAAACAAATTATATACATTCTCTCCATCTCTTTCACGCTCTCTCAAAAAACAGATTATATTAAAAAACTGTTGAAGAGCAGTTGTGAATAGGTCATCTAAAAAACAGAGTGAAGGGCTCTCTTGTAAACATACACACAAAGTCTTGAGAGCATAAACCACGACAGAACTTAGTTCCTAAAAAGTTTTTTAAAAAAGTTTTCCGATGGCCCGAGATTTGTTCTGCACAGCGCTCTTCTGAAAAGCCACAAGCACTTCAAATAAGTAGTGGATTGTAGACTAGAGGAAAAACAACTGCGACAAATAAGGATTCTTACCATTGACAAACAGCCTATGCCACACTGTAACATAACAGAAAGATAGGGAAAATTAAAAACAGAGCATTAGTGTAAAATTATCATGCCCCAAGAGAAAAATGGAGGAAAAGTTTTATATATTTATTCAATTATATAAGCCCCATTCAACTTGATAGAATATGTGATATCACTGTACAGTAGGTCTGTAGAGAGGTACATTAGTAACAGCTGACTGTTTATTACTAGAACTATGACTGTTGTTCATTGTTTTTGGTCCAGCACCTGTGCTTAGATAAAACACCTGTGTTCTAATTCTCCAATCTTTTCCCTGCAAGTGTCCCCTTGTGTACTACCTCCGATGGTTTTTAAAAGCATAGCATTGGTTAGACCTTTCCTATGCTTCTAAATTCAACTAGTGCAAACGTGGAGAACTGGGTCTTTATTTCCCTTGCCCTGTAGACCACATACCCGAGCCGATCTTGATGAGTCCGTTGTGCTGGATAAAGATGGTGTCACACGTCAAGTTGCCATGGACTATGGGCGGGTGGCAGGAATGCAGGTAACTACGGACATAAAAAAAAAACTAGCCTTTTTGTGTGTGTGTGTGTGTGTGTGTGTGTGTGTGTGTGTGTGTGTGTGTGTGTGTGTGTGTGTCGCAGTAGAATCTTCAAGGCCATGTCAGCAAGCTGTATGTCTGCCCTGTGTTAAAATCAATGTGAGTAGTATATTATGTGTGGTCATGTGCTGTGTGTAATCTAAGCTATGTCATACTGTGGTAAATTACTTCATAAATCTTCTACAGGAGAAACACAGTTTCACATCGTTCAGCTTGATGCTGAATTTGCTCATTTTATAGTAGTTTATTATCATTCTAATTTAATTTAAGAGAAAACATGTAAACAACACGGTAGCCAGATCCGCCCCTAAACCTGCTGGGATACTGCTTGGTGGAGCAACCATCTTCTTTTTATTTTATTTTGTGATCATGTGATCCTTCAGATATGTAATTGTATAAATAGAGTTCACACAGAATATGCTAAACCAATGTTCTATCACAGTCATCTGAACTGCAGTTGAACATCAATGGAATATTTGGTTGAAAACGCAAAAAGGAGGTCAACGTCATTTTAACTAGATTTGAACCACAAATTGACTACAGGATTTCAAGAGTTGGTTTGTTTCAAGTAGAATTCACGTTTGTTGATAATCAATTTTAAAAAATCAAACAAAAAAGGTGCCGATTTCGTGTTACATCAGGCTTTTGCCCAGTGGAAAATAATTGCATAATTGGGGTGAGTGTTGAGTGACAGGATGAATGGTGCCGGGTTTCTTACCTCAGAGCTGACAGGATCTGAGTGCACCATCGCTTCCATGCCTAAAAACCGACCACACGCAAGACAAGAGACAAAAATAGGCAAACACAGCTTTACTGAATGACTGTTACATAGATACAAAGACAGTGGGCGCGTTCCAGGCCGTCTACATTGCAGTCATGCAACCAATCTCACACCGTCTGGATAAGTGTTTAACATATTAGTGCAATCTGATGCCCTACTGCAGATCATTCTAATTGGTTAGTATGTACAGCGCGACTGCTTTGCAGATGGTCTAGAATGCGTCCAGAGACAAATACAGGCTAAGTGACTACTAGCAACCTCCTAAGTACTATATGTTGTGGTAGTTTTAAAACCACACACTAGATGGGGGTGTGCCCAGTTTTGAGGTTTGATGGTGGGGGAGGAAGACTAGTGGGAATGGACCATAGAGATAGATAGTCTGTGACAGCATTGGTAACGCCATTGAAGCTACAAACAATAGGAATCCCCACCCACTTGACTACTTAAAAAAATGGTGGAAGCCCTCAATGGCGCTGCCCCATGCTAAAACGACCTTTTGGCCACTAGAGGCCTCTATCATTCTCTATGGAATGGACTCGCCTTGGCATTCTCTATGGAATGGACTCGCCTTGGCATTCTCTATGGAATGGACTCGCCTTGGCATTCTCTATGGAATGGACTCGCCTTGGCATTCTCTATGGAATGGACTCGCCTTGGCATTCTCTATGGAATGGACTCGCCTTGGCATTCTCTATGGAATGGACTCGCCTTGGCATTCTCTATGGAATGGACTCGCCTTGGCATGCTCTATGGAATGGACTCGCCTTGGCATGCTCTATGGAATGGACTCGCCTTGGCATGCTCTATGGAATGAACTCGCCTTGGCATGCTCTATGGAATGGACTCACCTTGACATTCATGGTCTTGTGGTTTTTCTTGGTTTTCTTTAAGAACTGCTTCAGACTGCCTGATGACATGTACTCTGTGATGAAGATCACCTGAGTTCGGAGATAGACATGGAGATTAATGAGTGGTGGTGTGGGGGGGGGGACGTCAGTGTCATGGGAAAACCTTGTTAATCCAAAAAGTAAAAACTATATATCCGTGTACTGTAGTCATGGAAATTCACAAGCCATTTTGAATCGACTTTGAAAGAGGTGAATTACTTTCCCAGGACGCTGACGGTTTGTTCCTGTGTATTTACAATATGTGCTGGTTGTATGTATGTGCTGGTTGTATGTATGTGTGTATGTATGTATGTATGTATGTATGTATGTGCTGGTTGTAAGTATGTGCTGGTTGTATGTATGTATGTATGTATGTATGTACAGTGGGGAAAAAAAGTATTTAGTCAGCCACCAATTGTGCAAGTTCTCCCACTTAAAAAGATGAGAGAGGCCTGTAATTTTCATCATAGGTACATGTCAACTATGACAGACAAATTGAGAATTTTTTTTCCAGAAAATCACATTGTAGGATTTATGAATTTATTTGCAAATTATGGTGGAAAATAAGTATTTGGTCACCTACAAACAAGCAAGATTTCTGGCTCTCACAGACCTGTAACTTCTTCTTTAAGAGGCTCCTCTGTCCTCCACTCGTTACCTGTATTAATGGCACCTGTTTGAACTTGTTATCAGTATAAAAGACACCTGTCCACAACCTCAAACAGTCACACTCCAAACTCCACTATGGCCAAGACCAAAGAGCTGTCAAAGGACACCAGAAACAAAATTGTAGACCTGCACCAGGCTGGGAAGACTGAATCTGCAATAGGTAAGCAGCTTGGTTTGAAGAAATCAACTGTGGGAGCAATTATTAGGAAATGGAAGACATACAAGACCACTGATAATCTCCCTCGATCTGGGGCTCCACGCAAGATCTCACCCCGTGGGGTCAAAATGATCATAAGAACGGTGAGCAAAAAATCCCAGAACCACACGGGGGACCTAGTGAATTACCTGCAGAGAGCTGGGACCAAAGTAACAAAGCCTACCATCAGTAACACACTACGCCGCCAGGGACTCAAATCCTGCAGTGCAAGACGTGTCCCCCTGCTTAAGCCAGTACATGTCCAGGCCCGTCTGAAGTTTGCTAGAGTGCATTTGGATGATCCAGAAGAGGATTGGGAGAATGTCATATGGTCAGATGAAACCAAAATATAACTTTTTGGTAAATACTCAACTCGCCGTGTTTGGAGGACAAAGAATGCTGAGTTGCATCCAAAGAACACCATACCTACTGTGAAGCATGGGGGTGGAAACATCATGCTTTGGGGCTGTTTTTCTGCAAAGGGACCAGGACAACTGATCCGTGTAAAGGAAAGAATGAATGGGGCCATGTATCGTGAGATTTTGAGTGAAAACCTCCTTCCATCAGCAAGGGCATTGAAGATTAAACGTGGCTGGGTCTTTCAGCATGACAATGATCCCAAACACACCGCCTGGGCAACGAAGGAGTGGCTTCGTAAGAAGCATTTCAAGGTCCTGGAGTGGCCTAGCCAGTCTCCAGATCTCAACCCCATAGAAAATCTTTGGAAGGAGTTGAAAGTCCATGTTGCCCAGCGACAGCCCCAAAACATCACTGCTCTAGAAGAGATCTGCATGGAGGAATGGGCCAAAATACCAGCAACAGTGTGTGAAAACCTTGTGAAGACTTACAGAAAACGTTTGACCTGTGTCATTGCCAACAAAGGGTATATAACAAAGTATTGAGAAACTTTTGTTATTGACCAAATACTTATTTTCCACCATAATTTGCAAATAAATTCATAAAAAATCCTACAATGTGATTTTCTGGAACATTTTTTCTCATTTTGTCTGTCATAGTTGACGTGTACCTATGATGAAAATTACAGGCCTCTCTCATCTTTTTAAGTGGGAGAACTTGCACAATTGGTGGCTGACTAAATACTTTTTTCCCCCACTGTATGTATGTATGTATGTATGTATGCATGTATGTATGAGACCAAGGTCATGCATGGTCATGTCCCTCACCCTTGCCCGACTCTCCCTGGTGTCCAGCCAGTACTTATGGAACTTGACAATGTTGGGGTGATCTACATGCATCAGGCTCTCAAACATCTCCCTCATTCGATCCTGCAAGACAAAACAACCATGAAGACCCACACTTCTGACATTAGCTCACGCTCTCTAAGCTGGTTATCCATATCACCTCTGTCATTCACACACGGTCATAACCAAGGGTGGGATTCAATAAAATATGCCGTACAAATGTTAAGGTAATATCAGATGAGAAAAAGTTAAGTTACACTTCATTGACAAGCACTTAAAATCACCAAAACCCTCAACGATGTGAGCAGGGCAGGCAACTTGTGATCTAACTTTCATCCCCCATGGCCATAGGATGAAATGCACAATCAATGCTCAAATACACAAACTTAGTTCCATGTAGGCCAATCAGTGCACAGTATAATGACAAAGATCGACCTTTTTAGTCCTGCCGGGTCAAACTTTTTTTGTGCCTTTAAATAGGGAAAGGAGTATCAAAAAGATACCTCGTGGGATTTGAAGACCTTCTTATCGGAGAACTGTACTTCGTTCCACACCACCTCCACCCCCTCCTCTGTGTCCATGGCCAGTGAGGCAGTCTCGATGCCCGGGACATTCCCCTGACTCACCTACAAAACAGAGTGGAAAGCGTAGGTCAAAAAGGTATTAGTCAGCCCTCTTTGAAACGGTTAAATTGCTTCCCTCTGTGGCCTGGCTGGTCTAGCAGTAACGCCCCCGTCTCCAGCACACCCCGTCTACAGTGTCGGTATTGGTTAGAATCTGGCCTACTGCCATATGACAAAACCATCTTGTCATCCTCTATCTGTTCAATAAAGTCAGAATAATATATAGGGCTTCCTTCCTTGAAGCAATCTTACTGACACAAAACAATTGAATAGGTGAAAGCAAGGGTCCCAACCTCTTAGTTTTCACCAATCCAGAAATGTCAGATCAGTGATTACTTAAAAGAAAATGAGGAATTTCAAAGTATTCAAAATGGGCCCTGGATTCCTGTTGCATGTTAGTGGTTCATTTAAAAAAAAATTAAAAAAAAGTACAGAAGCAAAGCTTGGACTGACCATTAAAATTAACAAACATTGTTTACAACTTCTAATACGTTCTAGAATAGAATATACACTGAGTGTACAAAACATTAGGTTCACCTTCCTAATATTGAGTTGCAACCCCTTTTGCCCTCAGAACAGACTCAATTTGTTGGGGCATGTGTCAAATGCGTTCCACAGGGATGCTGGCCCATGTTGACTCCAATAATAATAATATAATAATGCTTCCCACAGTTGTGTCAAGTTGGCTGGATGTCATTTGGGTGGTGGACTATTCTTGATACGGGAAACTGTTGAGCATGAAAAACCCAGCAACGTTGCAGTTCTTGACCCACTCAAACCGGTGCACCTGTCCAGTACTACCCTGTTCAAAAGGCACTTCAACCTTTTGTCTTGCCCATTCACCCTCCGAATGGCACACGTACACAATCCATGTCTCAATTGTCTCAAGGCTTAAAAATCCTTCTTTAACCTGTCTCCTTCCCTTCATCTACACTGATTGAAGTGGATTTAACAGGTGACATCAATAAGGGATCATAGCTTTCATCTGGATTCACCTGGTCAGTCTGTCATGGAAAGAGCAGGTGTTCATAATGTTTTGTACACTCAGTGTATGACTCAAGTATCCCCAAAATATGTCTGGTGGTTGATCAACTGAACCATCTGCAACTGCAACATAAGAGCATAAAAGTTAGAAAAAAATACTACATTTACATTAGTTCTATTTGAGTAAATGAGTCTACATTTAATAAATCAATGCTCTTCTGACTCACCCTGTAGAGGATCAAAAGGAAATGATCCTGTTTCCCGTTCCAAACTGACTGCACGCTATCCTGTCTTATGCGCAAAACGGGTCACACAAGGAAGATAGTCGCTAGTGAAAGTCTACACACCCCTTGCACAGTCTTCACATTTTCTGCCATAAAATTTAATTTAACAAGGGATGAAATTCGATTTTTTTCAAATGATCTACACAACCTACTCCACATTTTCAAAGTGAAAGAAAAATTTAAAAGAACATTTTCCAAATTACACTGAACAAAAATATAAACGCAACATGTAAAGTGTTGGTCCCATGTTTCATGAGCTGAAATAAAATAAATTTTCCATATGCACAAAAAGCTAATTTCTCACAAATTGTGAGGTTACATTTGTTTACATCCCTGTTAGTGAGCGTTTCTCCTTTGCCAAGATATGCAATACCTGTCAGGTGGATGGATTATCAAGAAGCTGATTAAACAGCATGATCGGTACACAGGTGCACCTTGCGCTGGGGACAGTGAAAGGCAACTAAAAAGTGCAATTTTGTCCCACAACACAATGCCACAGATGTCTCAAGTTGAGGGAGCGTGCAATTGGCATGCTGACTGCAGGAATGTCCACCAGAACTGTTGCATGTTCATTTCTCTACCATAAGCCTCCCCCAACGTCGTTTTAGAGAATTTGGCAGTATGTCCAACCAGCCTCACAAGTGAAGACCACGTGTATGGCGTTGTGTGGGCGAGTGGTTTGCTGACGTCAAACGCTGTGAACAGAGTGCCCCACGGTGGCGTTATGGTATGGGCAGGCATAAACTACAGACAACGAATACATTTGCATTTTATTGATGGCAATTTGAATGCACAGAGATACTGTGATGAGATCCTGAGGCCCATTGTGAGGCCCATTGAGGCATCATGTGTGAGGCATCATGTGTGAGGCATCATGTGTGAGGCATCATGTTATGGATATGCTTGCCATCAGCAGGGACTGGGGAGTTTTTCGTGATCAAAATAAATATGAAAGAGGCAAAGCCCAGGTAAAAAGGGGGGGGGGGATATACTTAAATGTGAAGTAGGTTGTGTAGTACTGTAGAAAAATAAAACAATATATAATTTAATCTAAAAAAAATATAAAATGTAAGACAGCAAAATGTGAATACTGTGCAAGGAAGGGGTGTGTGGTCAAAAGTTGAGAATGACACAAGTATTGGTCTTCACAAAGTTTGCTGCTTCAGTGTTTTTAGATATTTTTGTCAGATGTTACTATGGTATACTGAAGTATAATTACAAGTATTCCACAAGTGTCAAAGGCTTTTATTGACAATTACATTAAGTTTATGCAAAGAGTCAATATTTGCAGTGTTGACCCTTCTTTTTCAAGACCTCTGCAATCCGCCCTGGCATGCTGTCAATTAACTTCTGGGCCACATCCTGACTGATGGCAGCCCATTCTTGCATAATCAATGCTTGGAGTTTGTCAGAATTTGTTTGTCCACCCACCTCTTGAGGATTGACCACAAGTTTTCAATGGGATTAAGGTCTGGGAGTTTCCTGGCCATGGACCCAAAATGTCAATGTTTTGTTCCCCGAGCCACTTAGTTATCACTTTTGCCTTATGGCAAGGTGCTCCATCATGCTGGAAAAGGCATTGTTCGTCACCAAACTGTTCTTGGATGGTTGGGAGAAGTTGCTCTCGGAGGATGTGTTGGTACCATTCTTTATTCATGGTTGTGTTCATAGGCAAAATTGTGTGTGTGCCCACTCCCTTGGCTGAGAAGCAACCCCACACATGAATGGTCTCAGGATGCTTTACTGTTGGCATGACACAGGACTGATGGTAGCGCTCACCTTGTCTTCTCCGGACAAGCTTTTTTCCGGATGCCCCAAACAATCGGAAAGGGGATTCAGAGAAAATGACTTTACCCCAGTCCTCAGCAGTCCAATCCCTGTACCTTTTGCAGAATATCAGTCTGTCCCTGATGTTTTTCCTGGAGAGAAGTGTCTTCTTTGCTGCCCTTCTTGACACCAGGCCATCCTCCAAAAGTCTTCGCCTCACTGTGCGTGCAGATGCACTCACACCTGCCTGCTTACATTTACATTTACATTTTAGTCATTTAGCAGACGCTCTTATCCAGAGCGACTTACAGTTAGTGAATACATTATTTAATTTTTTTATACTGGCCCCCCGTGGGAATCGAACCCACAACCCTGGCGTTGCAAACGCCATGCTCTATCAACTGAGCTACATCCCTGCCGGCCATTC
This sequence comes from Coregonus clupeaformis, assembly GCF_020615455.1. NCBI lineage: Eukaryota > Metazoa > Chordata > Actinopteri > Salmoniformes > Salmonidae > Coregonus > Coregonus clupeaformis. The sequence goes on along the minus strand of NC_059205.1, from coordinate 3,806,809 downwards.
CCTCCCCTACCCTGGACGACGCTGGGCCAATTGTGCGCCGCCCATGAGTCTCCCGGTCGCGGCCGGCTGCGACAGAGCCTGGATTCGAACCAGGATCTCTAGTGGCACAGTTAGCACTGCGATGCAGTGCCTTAGACCACTGCGCCACTCAGGATGCAGTGCCTTAGACCACTGCTGCCATTCCTGAGCAAGCTCTGCACTGGTGGTGCCCCGATCCCGCAGCTGAATCAACTTTAGGAGACGGTCCTGGCGCTTGCTGGACTTTCTTGGGCGCCCTGAAGCCTTCTTCACAACAATTGAACCTCTCTCCTTGAAGTTCTTGATGATCCGATAAATGGTTGATTTAGGTGCAATCTTACTAGCAGCAATATCCTTGTCTGTGAAGCCCTTTTTGTGCAAAGCAATGACGGCACGTGTTTCCTTGTAGGTAACCATGGTTAACAGAGGAAGAACAACGATTTCAAGCACCACCCTCCTTTTAAAGCTTCCAGTCTGTTATTCTAACTCAATCAGCATGACAGAGTGATCTCCAGCCTTGTCCTCGTCAACACTCTCACCTGTGTTAACGAGAGAATCACTGACATGATGTCAGCTGGTCCTTTTGTGGCAGGGCTGAAATGCAGTGGAAATGTTCTTTTGGGATTAAGTTCATTTTCATGGCAAAGAGGAACTTTGCAATTAATTGCAATTCATCTGATCACTCTTCATAACATTCTAGAGTATATGCAAATTGCCATCATAAGAACTGAGGCAGCAGACTTTGTGAAAATTAATGTGTGTCATTCTCAAAACGTTTGACCACGACTGTACACATCAGAACTATCTTTATTTCTGGTATTATTAACCATTCACTTTATTGCACTGTATGCACGTATCAAAATCCTGTGATTGGACGTGAAGTAGAAAGAAAGTAACAGTATCCTTTATTTATTTGAGATTGTAAAACATGAGAATGGGCCATTGTTTTATATTGGCTAATTACATTTCAGGCAATACCAGGTCACCTTTGAAAATCACTCCGACAATCCTAATAGAATTCCTGATAAAAAGCTTAAAAAAGGGACAAGCTGCAGTTCAAACGTCAACAAAGCGGAATATAGAATATGCCATTTAGCATACACTTTTATCCAAAGCGACTTAAAGTAGCCACCCCACCACTGCTTTGGGAAACAGCTGAGGGATGGGGTTGGACTAACCACTCAAATTCATAGACAGAGTTATTGATGCAAGGACTGACCTTCCATGAGATTCTTATTATTTTGAGTTCTGATGGGGTACCACAATTGAACTAATGAGGCATTTATAAATTATAGTTTCAAATGTTTTTGTGTCTTACACAAGTACAGTGAAATGCCTTTCTTGCAAGCTCTAAACCAAACAATGCAGTAATCAATAACGATGTAATACTAAAAATAACAAAAGTAGAACAAAAAAAACACACAATAAATAATAAAAACACAACTAAGTAAGCTAGCTATATACAGGCTCAGTCAGTTCCAGTACCATATTTACAATGTGCAGGGATACTGGATTGATAGTATATTCATCAATAATCATGGCTAGTATCAGTCCAAAAATGGATGACCCAATCATAGATGAAGGACATTCACACCTCCGCTTCACAGATAACCCTATCCCATATTGAGGAAACGTAAACAGTCTTCAGACTGTAAATACAGGTCCTCTTCACAGTTTACGCGAACACACAATCCATTTTTTGTTTTGTTTTTTTTTACACTCAGAACTCACTCCCCGTTCGCATGACAGCGTCAACAGAAACCTTTTTTTTTTTTTTTTAAGTATCCTAGTCACACACTGCAGGTTGGTTCATACCATCAAAGAGAGGGCCACCAACAAAAAGTGTCATTGGGGACGTTACGTTCTCCCCTCGGGTGTAGCTCGTCTGAGGAGGAGACGTAAATGCCCGTGCCTGCGCACACAATGTAAACTAGCTCGATGGGGAAGAAATGTGGGGTGTAGCTAACTAAAATAAGCAGACAACAACAACAAGAACTCAATGTTAGCCCTCTGGAGACGTTTAGTAAAGTACTAAACAAAATAATATACAACAGCCATAAAGAAGCAGTAATAAAACAACGACCAATCAAACAAACCAGGGAAGGTAAGAGAAGGGAATGTTCTGGAACCGTGGTCCAAGTAATGAAAATAAACAAAAAGGTCCCTCTTCTACACACCTAATCCTTCCTAACACACTCTAAGCCTTAACCCGCTTTCCTACCTGTTACCACAAATACAGGGGTAGCACCCGCCCGGCTAACCTAGTGTGTAAAACAGTGGATTATCTACGTGTGAATGTACTCCCATGGGCAGTTTGACTGGCATGTGTATGAAGAATGGCATTGGCTTTAATAATATAATACATTTGCCATTTAGCAGACGCTTTTATCCAAAGCGACTTACAGTCATGTGTGCAAAAATTTTTACGTATGGGTGGTCCCGGGGATCGAACCCACTACCCTGGCGTTACAAGCGCCGTGCTCTACCAACTGAGCTACAACTTTTTACAAGTTGCAGTTCATGATGTCACAACTCTAAACATTGGATACGGGAAACTATCTGGAGCCAAACCGGAAATTCTTGAAATGTTACGAGCTGCAAAATGTAAAAAATGGTCATTGTCAAATGAACAATAGTATCCAGAATTGTAGCCAATCCAGCACATTATTTAGAAGTTCTCTCATTCATGAACTAGTAGAGTGGCTTGTAGTTCTGTCTTGCACAGCGATGTAAACAGTTTGTTGGACCACTGCGGTCTTCAATACGCATTACAGCAGGTTCTGATTACTATGCTCCCCCTAAAGGTTGCAGGATAATCGCTCACTCACACACATCCCAAAATGGCACCCTATTTCCTATATAGTACACTACTTTTCACTAGAGCCCTATGGGCTCTGATCAAAAGTACTGCACTATAAAGGATTCCATTCTGGATTCATACATAAATCACTCAGTGGGAGGGCTGTTGTTGAGAAGAAAAATCTATAAACCTTTTTTACTGCGAGGTTTTCACCAGCAAACCCGTAAAAACTAACTTATTCAAAGTCTGAGTCATCCACTTTATCAAATGTAATAGGCTGTGGTTGAGATTTGAGTTGTATGGGCATCTATTATTTGTGACGTGTATTGTACACAATCTGCCTCACACTCAGTGGGGTCTCAGTGGGACAAATGGTGGAAAATATTGTTTTTCCCAGACCTCCACACATGCCACATACCCAACTGTGAGCGACTGGATATCGAACCAGTGTTGTCTGCAGGCCTCCAGATGGTGTTAGCCCTCTGAGTTAAAGCCTAGAGCACAGAACACAAGTTAGAAATAAACCCTAAAGAAGTAGATATTGGTTATCAACAGTACACCAACTAAAATTGACAATATTATAGCTATATATTTGAGGCAGAAGTATACATTAGGGGCCTCTGGTTATTGCATGCAATTCTAATGTTCATGCGGCTTCTCTTTACCACACACAAGGTTGGTAGGCACAACAAACCAGGGATTGGAATTATTTTTACATTGTAGAATAATAGTGAAGACATCAAAACTATGAAATAACACATATGGAATCATGTAGTAACCAAAAAAGTGTTAAACAAATCAAAATATATTTTATATTTGAGATTCTTCAAATAGCCACCCTTGATGACAGCTTTGCACACTCTTGGCATTCTCTCAACCAGCTTCATGAGGTAGTCACCTGGAATGCATTTCAATTAACAGGTGTGCCTTCTTAAAACTTTAATTTGTGGAATTTATTTCCTTCTTAATGCGTTTTAGCCAATCAGTTGTGTTGTGACAAGGTAGGGGTGGTATACAGAAGATAGCCCTATTTGGTAAAAGACCAAGTCCATATTATGTCAAGAACAGCTCAAATAAGCAAAGAGAAACGACAGTCCATCATTACTTTAAGACATGAAGGTCAGTCAATCTGAAAGTTTCTTCAAGTACAGTCGCAACAACCATCAAGCGCTATGATGAAACTGGCTCTCATGAGGACCGCCACAGGAATGGAAGACCCAGAGTTACCTCAGCTGCAGAGGATAAGTTCATTAGAGTTACCAGCCTCAGAAATTGCAGCCCAAATAAATGCTTCACAGAGTTCAAGTAACAGACACATCTCAACATCAACTGTTCAGAGGGGACTGTGTGAATCAGGCATTCATGGTCAAATTGCTACAAAGAACCCACTACTAAAAGGACACCAATAAGAAGAGACTTGCTTGGGCCAAGAAACACGAGCAATGGACATTAGACCGGTGGAAAAGTGTCCTTTGGTCTAGAGTCCAAATTGGAGATCCAACCGCTGTGGCTTTGTGAGACGCGTGTGGGTGAACGGATGTTCTCCGCATGTGTGGTTCCCACTGTGAAGCATGGAATGTAGAATTCAAGGCACACTTAACCAGCATGGCTACCACAGCATTCTGCAGCAATACGCCATCCCATCTGGTTTGGGCTTAGTGGGACTATCATTTGTTTTTCAACAGGACAATGACCCAACACACCTCCAGGCTGTGTAAGGGCTATTTTACCAAGAAGGAAAGTGATGTAGTTCTGCATCAGATGACCTGGCCTCCACAATCCCCCGACCTCAACCCAATTGAGATGGTTTGGGATGAGTCAGACCGCAGAGTGAAGGGAAAAGCAGCCAACAAGTGCTCAGCATATGTGGGAACTCCTTCAAGACTGTTGGAAAAGCATTCCAGGTGAAGCTGGTTGAGAGAATGCCAAGAGTGTGCAAAGCTGTCATCAAGGCAAAGGGTGGCTATTTGAAGAATCTCAAATATAAAATAGATTTTGATTTGTTTAACACTTTATTGGTTACTACATGATTCCATATGTGTTATATCATAGTTTTGATGTCACTACTATTCTACAATGTAGAAAATAGTAAAAATAAAGAAAAATCCTTGAATGATTAGGTGTCCAAACTGTTGACTGGTACTGTACAATATATACACTGCTCAAAAAAATTAAGGGAACACTAAAATAACACATTCTAGATCTGAATGAAAGAAATAATCTTATTAAATACTTTTTTCTTTACATAGTTGAATGTGCTGACAACAAAATCACACAAAAATGATCAATGGAAATCAAATATCAACCCATGGAGGTCTGAATTTGGAGTCACCCTCAAAATTAAAGTGGAAAACCACACTACAGTCTGATCCAACTTTGATGTAATGTCCTTAAAACAAGTCAAAATGAGGCTCAGTAGTGTGTGTGTGGCCTCCACGTGCCTGTATGACCTCCCTACAACGCCTGGGCATGCTCCTGATGAGGTGGCGGATGGTCTCCTGAGGGATCTCCTCCCAGACCTGGACTAAAGCATCCGCCAACTCCTGGACAGTCTGTGGTGCAACGTGGCGTTGGTGGATGGAGCGAGACATGATGTCCCAGATGTGCTCAATTGGATTCAGGTCTGGGAACGGCGGGCCAGTCCATAGCATCAATGCCTTCCTCTTGCAGGAACTGCTGACACACTCCAGCCACATGAGGTCTAGCATTGTCTTGCATTAGGAGGAACCCAGGGCCAACCGCACCAGCATATGGTCTCACAAGGGGTCTGAGGATCTCATCTCGGTACCTAATGCAAGATAATGCTAGACCTCCTTGCACAAAGGCGGAGGTAGCGGTCCTGCTGCTGGGTTGTTGCCCTCCTACGGCCTCCTCCACGTCTCCTGATGTACTGGCCTGTTTCCTGGTAGCGCCTCCATGCTCTGGACACTACGCTGACAGACACAGCAAACCTTCTTGCCACAGCTCGCGTTGATGTGCCATCCTAGATGAGCTGCACTACCTGAGCCACTTGTGTAGGTTGTAGACTCCGTCTCATGCTACCACTAGAGTGAAAGCACCGCCAGCATTCAATAGTGACCAAAACATCAGCCAGGAAGCATAGGAACTGAGAAGTGGTCTGTGGTCGCCACCTGCAAAACCAGTCCTTTATTGGGGGGTGTCTTGCTAATTGCCTATAATTTCCACCTGTTGTCTATTCCATTTGCACAACAGCATGTGAAATTTATTGTCAATCAGTGTTGCTTCCTAAGTGGACAGTTTGATTTCACAGAAGTGTGATTGACTTGGAGTTACATTGTGTTGTTTAAGTGTTCCCTTTATTTTTTTGAGCAATGTATTAATTTTTTACATTTAGCGCAACATTAAAATTACTTCACCAATCAGTGTGGCTAGAGCAGCGGGCAAGCTATAGTTGTTTACATGCACTGGACAGACAAGTGTAGGGCGTTGGATGCGACTGAAATGTTGAGGGTGTGGAGAGAGCAAGAGAGAGTGGAGGAGGAGGCTTGGCATCTTATGACAGAATTATACCTACGGAGGAGCAGCTTCTATGAAGGAACTTTGAATGTCTTTGAACTCCAGAGAGTTGGCTTAACGTTGGACCAGAGCTAGCTAACAAGCTTGTGTTTGCAGAGCGGCACCAGAATAACAAATAAAAAGAGTACCTTTTTGTAGTTCATAAATCCAATGTGAAATGTGATAACTATAGTATCCTTAACCGGCAATGAAAAAGTTCATCCATTCTTCTCTCTCCCTAATTTCCCATTTTGATTCTGAGAAACCCCAATATTGCCTTATTTTACATGACCCATTTACAAAATGTAATTCCTTTGGTGTGTCACATTGATCCACTTTGGCTGAAAGCTTATGGAATGTTAAAGTGCCCTTCAAATTGTTATTTCATGCCCACTTTTTGGCCGTAACCTTCATACTGGTTGAATAATGCAGCATATCAAGCACACAAAGCATGTGAGTTCATGTACGCATGATGTGACCCGCATGTCAACAAATATCAATTTGCCACAGTAAGTCACTGGCTAATTATCTCAGGCAGGCTATCACAGTCACCACGCTTCCTAGTTTTTCCTTTGCCAAGGAATGCATTGTGCCAGAGAACTCAAGCAGTAAATGAAAAACTTTCAGCTCACTTTAACAGGGTTGGGTCAATTCCATTTCAAGTCTGTTAATATTAAAGCCATTTGTTAATGAAACATTTGTAAACAAACCCATGGAATACGTCATAACGCGAGTTTCTCACGCGGCCCATCGGCCAGCCCCCCTTCTGACTCAGTATCAGACTGTCTGCAAGCATAAAGGCCTACTACTGTATAAAAATAACTACACTGAACAAAAATATAAAACACAACATGCAACAATTAAGGATTTTACTGAGTTACAGTTCATATAAGGAAATCAGTAAATTGAAATAAAATTCATTAGGCCCTTATCTATGAATTTCACATGACTGGGAATACAGATATGCAGCTGTTTGTCACAGATACACTACATGACCAAAAGTATGTGGACACCTGCTCGTCGAACATCTTATTCCAAAATCATGGGCATTAATATGGAGTTGGTCCCCCCTTCGCTGCTATAACAGCCTCCACTCTTCTGGGAAGGCTTTCCACTAGATGTTGGAACATTGCTGCGGGGACTTGCTTCCATTCAGCCACAAGAGCTTTAGTGAGGTCGGGCACTGATGTTAGGCGATTAGGCCTGGCTTGCAGTCGGTGTTCCGATTCATCCCAAAGATGTTCGATGGGATTGAGGTCAGGGCTCTGTGCAGGCGAGTAACCGATCTCGACAAACCATTTCTGTATGGACCTCGCTTTGTGCACGGGGGCATTGTCATGCTGAAACAGGAAAGGGCCTTCCCCAAACTGTTGCCACAAAGTTGGAAGCACAGAATGTTCTAGAATGTAATTGTGCTGTAGCGTTCAGATTTCCCTGGAACTAAGTTAGGGGCCCGAACCATGAAAAACTGCCCCAGATATAATTTCTCCTCCACCAAACTTTACATTTGGCACTTCGCATTGGGGCAGGTAGCGTTCTCCTGGCATCCGCCAAACCCAGATTTGTCCGTCGGACTGCCAGATGGTGAAGCGTGATTCATCACTCCAGAGAACGCATTTCCACTGCTCCAGAGTCTAATGGCGGTGAGCTTTACACCACTCCAGCCGACGCTTGGCATTGCGCATGGTGATCTTAGGCTTGTGTGCGGCTGCTCGGCCATGGAAACTCATTTCATGAAACACCTGACGAACAGTTCTTGTGCGGATGTTACTTCCAGAGGCAGTTTGTAACTCAGTAGTGAGTGTTGGACAGATGATTTTTACGCACTATGCGCTTCAGCATTCTGCGGTCCCGTTCTGTGAGCTTGTGTGGCCTACCACTTCGCGGTTGAGCCATTGTTGCTCCTAGACGCAGTGATGCCAACTTAGCAATTTTGTTGCTAGATTTAGCAACTTTTCAGACTACCCTGGCAACTCTTTTTTCAAACAGCACCTAGCAACAAATGTAGCTACTTTAAAACATTTTTTTTGAACTTTTAGCAACTTTTGAAAAGTGACTAAAACGCTAAAATATGTATATATATATATATATATATATATATACACACACCTTGTTATTAGCTTGTACCTATAATTGTTGATCAGTTAGGTAGCATGTTAAACTAACTACCAATACACTGCTTAAAACTAATTGTTCAGAATGTGTAGGTTTACTAGTTAATAAGAAAATAAATAACATGTAATTGTTAAATAATTCAATGTGTTGTATTTAAAAATATCTGATCATATAAAATGTGTTATGTTTATATTACTTTTACAAATAAAAATAATGTGATAAACAAAGCTAAACTAACAAATGTCAAATCATATTTGTCACTGAGACGCCAGTCAATTTGAGTAACGTTATTGTGTATTCTACGTAATGACGCAGTTTTACGTTATTACGTAATGACGTCATCACGCAATGACATCACAACTTCATTTAGCAACTTTTAACAACAAAATCGACCTGCCTCTAGCAACTTCCCCTGAAAATTAGTTGGCAACACTGCCTAGATGTTTCCACTTCATAATAACAGCACTTACAGTTGACCGGGGCAGCACTTTGACGAACTGACTTGTTGGAAAGGTGGCATCCTCTGTAGCTCAATTGGTAGAGCATGGCACTTGTAACGCCAGGGTAGTGGGTTCGATCCCCGGGACCACCCATACGTAAAAATGTATGCACACATGACTGTAAGTCGCTTTGGATAAAAGCGTCTGCTAAATGGCATATTATCATTATTATGACGGTAACACATTGAAAGTCACTGAGCTCTTCAGTAAGGCCATTCTACTGCCAATGTCTATGGAGATTCCATGGCTGTGTGCTTGATTTTATACCTGTCAGCAATACGTTTGGCTGAAATAGCTGAATCCATTAATTTGAATGGGTGTCCATATACTTTTGAATATATAGTGTACCTTAAAAAAAAAAAAAAGGTTGGGGCTTGGATCAGAGAATCAGTCAGTATCTTGTGTGACCACCATTTGCCTCATGCAGCGCGACACATCTCCTTTGCATAGAGTTGATCAAGCTGTTGATTGTGGCCAGTGGAATGTTGTCCCACTCCTCTTCAATGACTGTGCTAAGTTGCAAAACGCTGTCGTACATGTCGATCCAGAGCTTTCCAAACATGCTCAATGGGTGGTGACCTGTCCGGTGAGTATGCAGGCCATGGAAGAACTGGGACATTTTCAGCTACCAGGAATTGTGTACAGATCTAAGCGACATGGGGCTGTGCATTATCATGCTGAAACATGAGTTGGTGGCGGATGAATGGCATGACAATGGACCCCTGGTTCTCATCACGGTATCGCTGTGCATTCAAATTGACATCAGCAAACCGCTCGCCCACACAACGCCATACACGCCGACTGCCATCTGCCCGGTACAGTTGAAACTGGGATTAATCCGTGAAGAGCACATTTCTCCAGCGTGCCAGTGACCATCGAAGGTGAGTATTTGCCCACTTAAGTCAGTTACGACACCGAACTGCAGTCAGGTCAAGACCCTGGTGAGGACGACGAGCACGCAGATGAGCTTCCCTGAGACGGTTTCTGACAGTTTGTGCAGAAATTATTTGGTTGTGCAAACCCACAGTTTCATCAGCTGTCCGGGTGTCTGGTCTCAGACGATCCCGCAGGTGAAGACGCCGGATGTGGAGGTCCTGGGCTGGCGTGGATACACGTGATCTGCGGTTGAGGCCGGTTGGACGTACTGGCAAATTCTCTAAAACGACATTGGAGGCTGCTTATGGTAGAGAAATTAACATTCAATTCTATAGCAACAGCTCTGGTGGACATTCCTGCAGTCAGCATGCCGATTGCACGCTCCCTCAAAACTTAGAGACATCTGTGGCATTGTGTTTTATGACAAAACGGAACATTTTAGAGTTGCTTTTTTTTTGTCCCCAGCACCTGTGTAACGATCATGCTGTTTAATCAGCTTCTTGATATGCCACACCTGTCAGGTGGATGGATTTATCTTGGCAAAAGAGAAATGCTCACTAACAGTGATGTAAACACATTTGTGCACAAAATGAGAGAAATAAGCAATTTGTGCGTATGGAACATTTCTGGGATCTTTTATTTCAGCTCATGAAACATGTCGCGTTTATATTTTTGTTCAATATAATTACAAGTCATGTGAACATTACAGTGGAAGCCACAACGTCATTCAAATGAATACAGGAACCCCTTGGTCATCTTGAGTGCTGTTTGCATCAATATGTATACATTTTCAAACATTGTCCTTTCAAACACTCTTTCATCCCCTGATAGACATTTACTCCCTTCGTTGGCATTAATTAGATTCATTTATTAATATAATTGTGTCTTTGGAGTCATGTCTTGAAGCAGCATCTGCGGAGCCTGTAGAGTAACACTCCGACTTGGACACATTTAGCACATTGGACGGCATGCCCAGATGAAGACCCTGGCCTAGTTCCTTCAACATTGTAGAAAATCAAATTTCCCTTCAATAAGCCTTGAGATAAAAGATGAGATACTCCCTCCCTCAACATATGACTCCAGCTCATACGGTCCTCTTGATCCTGAAGCGCCCGGCTCATACATAGAGTGGCGAGTTACTGAGTTTAGATCCTGTTGGCTTGTACGAAAACCCAACCTAGTGTTTCGGAGAGGCATTTTGCTCCCTTCTTGATACAGGTCTCTCTTGTACCCAATATTTTTCAAAGAATGGATCATAGAAAATATTTAATAACTGTGTACAGACTTCAAAAACATCTTGAGGGTTACAACAGAAAAAGAATTGCCAAGTTATTCCCCATAGCAACCATATAATATCATGCATGGCGATATTCCAGTAGTGTAGCTAGCCTCTTGTGTAATATGGTATTGTCCATCTTAAAAGGATTGCTGTCATCATGTCTCAATCAAATAGTATCTTTTGATGATGTCCTTGAGAAGGTGGGGATTATTAAGCGCCATTCCGTATTTTCAAAACGTTACGGTCATTCTTGGCAACTCACTGTGCACTGTTTTGTAGACATACGTCACGTGTCATTATCTCACAGGACCTACCACTATTGACTGTAAAGAATGTATTTGGGGAGAGGTTCAGGTGCGGTAAAAAGGATAATATTGACGTTCAATCTCAAAGACGGGCCACATTATTGATTGCCCCGCCGACCTTGGTGTCAAGGCAGTCATCTGGAAGCAACCCGCTACAAACTTTGAGCGATGACTCATGCATCACGTGTGTTTAGCTGGGCCAGAACCTGGCTGTGACATCTGAAGGCAGAAAAACAAATATATATATACACTCCTGGGGGTGAAAAGTTTCTCGGCTACAGTAATGACAGATCTGAACAAATATTTTGTTGAAAAGGTCTTCAATTTCAAAATTCTACTTTCAAACTGGCGCAAAAAAAAAAAAGAAAAAAAGAAAAGAAAAGAGGGACTGAGGTAATGTGACTTCTCCCTCAATTTGCTTACATCCCCCCGCTTCTTAGCTTGGGCATTTCCCCCCCAATGTGATGGAAAGGGAGCATTTTGGGGGAAGGATTTTTTTGGGAATGGAATGCAGCACAGGAGAGGGGTGACATGCTCCTCTAAAGTCTCTGAAGTGAGAGCAGGCCTGGCCAATCAGACAAGTGGACCAATAAGTACAGTGGTGTATTCATTAGACAGATTCCGTTGGAAAAACGGTTAGTCTGTTGCGAAACGTTTTGCAACGGAAACTGTTTACAGTTTACTCTAGGAACCAACCGGCAGCAAACAGAGCAAACGGGAACAGAGAGGTACCTACCTGAATTTTACCAATAGAAACTCTCGTTTTCGTTGCGAAACATTTTCCGTTTGGCGTAAACGGTTTCTGTTGCAAAACGTTTTTGCAACAGACCATATGTTTTGCGACGGAATCCAACTAATGAATACACCCCAGGACAATCACTCTTTACTTCCTCCTCCTCCTCCTCCTCCTCCTCCTCCTTATTTTCACATTGCTTATAATTCTCGACTTTCATAACTGTAGTTCTATGAAGTAAACTACATTATAAATTAAAGGGATAGTTCATCCAAATTAGGCCTATTGATTTTACTTATTTGGGTGAACTGTCCCTTTAACTCTTGCTTAGACAAGAATAATAGCTGTACTATATTAATAGCACCGAGGGTGAAAACACTGAATGTTCCCTCAAGACATTGAGGATACTCTCTGGTATGGATATTGCACATCTGGGATTCTTTGCATGGTGCTAAGGACGACGACAGCATTACAGCGAACTGTAGCACATAACATAAGGTTGCTGTTAGTCGCAGACAAACAGTTCTTTTAAAGTTGAAGGAGGTCCAGTGAAGTAAAAAATAAATAAAAAATTAACATTTGGTTTCCTAAGACTCTATACATTGATAACACTGTATGTAAGAGGGAAGTGGGGCTGATTAGTGTAACCAACACAAACAGATGACAGTGCCGTATATATTGGTGAATGTTACTTGACGTGTCTGGATGTGTGTATTGTATGGTTAATTTCCCTCTGGCACAATAAAGACTAACTTGTTTTATCCATCTTGCTAGAAATAGAGAGAACACAGGGTTAACAGCATCTCTCCTTGGTGAAAAACAAGATCTGTGAGAAAGTGCCTTTGCGAGAGGCTATGGACCTGCTAACCAGAGGATTTGAATCCACAGAAAATCCATCCAATAATTTTGTCTGGAGAAACTGCACATACATACATACATACCAAGCCATGAACATGAGTGAGTGACATGTTTGCTGTGTATATTCCGATGGGTGCAAAGCAAGGCCCTGGGTTTAGAGACATGAGTAAAAAACGCCCACATTTCGTTGCCTTTCCAAGAAACCCGGGGAGTAGAAAAACACAACAGGAACAAGGCCATCTACAGAGCCCCATGATGCAACACAGATGTCTTTCTGGTTGTACTTTTTTCGCTGGCAGTGAGCCAAGAGGGTGACGAAGGAGAGAAAACCCACGTCGGACTTGCTTTGCTTTCCTAAAAGGGGGGGGGGGCTGTTCAGGTTCAAACTAGCTGGTTGTCCTCAAAACATTGCGGGTTCTAGAAAAACATAATAGGAATGTTATCATGTTGATGTGGGTTCCTGACAAAATCTGATTACAAATCTGAGGAACTCCTCCTCGGGATACGCTCATGACTAGGGCTGTTGCGGTGACCGTATTACCGCCACACCGGTAGCCAAGAGTCATGAAGGCAGTCAGAGGCGGATCCCATCAGCTTTTCTATAGGCTAGGCCTACTACCTTTATTAATATTAAGCACATTGCTCGTCTTTACAACAGGAGTATAGCCTACCTGGCTGGCATGAAAATGAACCACAGGGAAAAGCATCCTCCATTCGCTATTTAAGTGCAGAGATTACATGTATTTCTTCCCTTGCCCCCTGTTTCGAGACAGGTGCATGATAATGGTCCATTCTAAATCAAAACGAATTTCACACGTATATTATTTAGTATATGTAAAGACAAGATTAAATCAAGAATAGTCTGATGGGTGACTATTAGCCTATCACTTGTGAATGATATATTATGGCCAGTTTAAGGCAAGAAACAATGCCTTTTTCGAATCATAGTTGCACACCTCATGTAGCCTAGCCCACAGGCCTATATGTTTTAATAAGGTTTGCGTCACAACTAAAGTGGACTAATAACTCCTTAAAATGAAGCACATTAATCCGCTTTACAACCGGTGTAGAGCCTAACTGGCATATATAAGCAGCACGTGAGTTTCAAGCTTGGGGAAGATAATTATCACCATAAAAATGCACCTTTATAATTATAACCTTTATAAAAGCATTACATGCATAATCACATTTGCGGTCTTTTGATAATGGTGTTTTCCGCTAATGGAACATTTGCGCTTATAGCCTACTACCATGTGCGCATTGCTGCGCTTATAATGTGAAGAAATAGCCTAATAGTTTATCAACATTAAACGTTCTGATCTGTTGCATCAGACTCATTGCTTTTAAAATGTTTTTGATGCTAGTGGTTGTATTAATTTGGGATCTATCGCATCCCACAACTGTCCCAGACTATGTTTGGAATATTTATTTCTCGCACAAAATAGGTCAACTTTTGTACTATGGGGGATAGTAGATTGACATAGGCTAGTGCTTTTGCTGTTCATTAGACCTACTCCTCTTGTTGGCTGACTTAAAGTAAATGTGGACAGTTCTTCCATATGCACCTATGCATTGGATAAGAACCCGTGCAGTTTCATCCCCGTTGTGTCTGTCTTCACGTGATGGAGAGCAGTGTGAGTGAGATGAGAGGTGCTTCAGAGCAGGCAGCAAAAGGCATGGATTTTTTGGGGGTGCATTATGACCACACAAAGGGGATGCCGCCGGGAAATTCGAGGAATTATCAAGTGCTTCTCAAATTGTGAATGACAGACTGATGAAGTGTGTACAGCAAACAACAAAGCAGAGCTCATGCCTTTCAATCAACTTTTTTCAAATCATCATTAGAGACGCATCATGCAGCCTTTCAATGTATAAAAAATCAAAACATATAGCCCAATGTTTGTAGAACAACTAAAGTTACATTAATAACTCTAAATTAAGCATATAGGAATAACTATTTCTTTGTTAACCGCTCAACACAGAATTGTATTTATTTATTTAACTAGGCAAGTCAGTTAAGAACAAATACTTATTTACAATGACGGCCTACACCGGCCAAACCCGGATGACGCTGGGCCAATTGTGCGCCGCCCTATGGGACTCCCAATCACGGCCGGTTGTGATACAGCCTGGAATCAAACCAGGGGGTCTGTAGTGACGCTTCAAGCGCTGAGATGCAGTGCCTTAAACCACTGCGCCACCCCCTCAAATCGTTTGGAGAAAATATCCTATTTTATTCAGCTATGTTCAATTGTATTCTTCATCCTATAAAATAATGCCAAGGAATTCTAAGCAAATCTTGTCTGCTAAAAGAACTAGTGTAGCCCACAGCCATATGGCATAGCCAGATCAGGGCCTAACATAAGGACAACTCAGAGTACGCTATTCTGTCCTTCTGAAATAGACTACATTTTCTTCATATCATGTTTCTTTAAAATGGATTTATTGTGAAGGTGTAGGCTTTATTACATGGATTTACATTACATGGATTTAAAATGTAGGCGTTCCAAATATCTGCATCAGTGGCTTGGAAGCCAGGAGATGCTAAATGTGTTTGTTAAATGAACAGTCAATTACCGTGAGACCGACAGTTATTTGCTTTACAATCACCAGCTGACGAAATGGTGACTGCCACAGCCCTAATCATGGCTAGAGTCATATCGTCCAGAGGCAAAGCAGTCATGGAAAACGATGTACATTTACAGAAAATGTGCCTAATTGCCCGGGTGAAGAGGTCCCCTATATAGGCCTCTCTCAAATTGCCCACAAACTGCCATGAAGGTCATGGTGTGAGGCAGTAGCCTTCCCAGCATACTACTGTTGAACAGACAGTTCGATACTGCCATGTAATTCTCTCTTGAGTATCAGCTCGTCCCCTCAGGCAGACCCTATAGGGTCCCTACGTGTAAACTGAACAGGTATAAGCACTCCTTCGCGTCCATCAAATACCTAAACAGCAATAAGTTAAGCTGAGCAGTGATACTGGAGTCACTGACTAAATGTGTCAGGGCAGTTGTGCCAGGGAAGCGCGCAATATGCATGTGGTTGTAGTCCCGAGTAGCTCAGTTGGTAGAGCATGGCATTTGCAACGCCAGGGATGTGGGTTCGTTTCCCACGGGGGACCAGTATGAAAAAATAAATAAAAAAAAGAGCGTCTGCTAAATGACTCAAATGTAAAATGTTGTATGTGACATGGATTTTTTTTAAATGTTGAGTGTGTAATGTACAGTGTCTATTTTATACACAGCAGTACTGTGCGTCTAAGACAGTTTTCCCCTCAGGGACATTAAAATTCTTCCTATCCTGCTGTACCACTTAATGGATGGTTCATCCAATCTACATGTTTGGGTGAAATTAAATTTTACGTTGAGTTGTGACAGCATCCACAATAATCCTTTATTTACTTTTACCCATTTTATATTGTAAATACAGTCATACTTACATTTGAGTCATTTAGCAGACGCTCTTATCCAGAGCGACTTACAGGAGCAATTAGAGTTCAGTGCCTTGCCCAAGGACACAGACAGATTGTTCACCTAAATCGGCTCAGGGATTAGAACCAGCGACCTTTCAGTTACTGACCCAACGCTCTAAACCGCTAGGCTACCTGCTACTCGACATAGTACGTTCATGATCTACTCTGTATATCCTATTGTGTACATATCAGGGTATTACCTCGTGTATTACTGGTTCTTTGTTATTTGACTATACTCCCTATTGTTGATTTTTGTAGTGCAATGTTGAGGGAACTAGTACACAAGCATTTCGCTGCACCTTTTACACCTGCTGTAAACTGTGTCCACAACCGATTAGTTAACACTTCCCTGATATTAGCAAAAGTAAAAACAATGGATTATCGTGGATGTTGTATCTACTGGACTACATAGGATAACTCAAGCTACAGCTCAAACATTGGATTAACTCACTCTGGGTGTCAAAACATGTCATTTAAACATCTAATAAAATTACCTGATGATGTTACTTTGTGATGACACATTATCGTTATCTTGGGATATGGGTTGAAAACCCATGGGATTTTTTTGCTGTGACGCTAACTTAAGCCATCAATTGAACCCTTGCAACAAAAAGAACCATACATGCATCTGTTCGGGAAAACTTGAGTGATATGACATTTCTAGTTGTATACTCAATATGAATCATCCAGTTATTCATATCTATAAAACTAGAAATGTCATATCCCCAACATTTCCCAAAACATAGATTTAGGTTCTTAGTTGCAAGGGTTCAATTGCCAACCTTACTAACTACAACTATAATGGATATAATTCATGCTTGTTTAATACAAGCAGGCCAGGAAAACATTTTTGCCAGACATTATGGAACAGTTTACGGTTCCCGAAAAATAACTTTTCTATAATTGAATTTGGCCAGAGAGCAGAGTGTGAGAGAGAGAGTGAGTGTGGGGTTGGAGACATCAATGTAGATTTCGGCTCCTCAGTCATGTCCTTGCCTATGAGCACTTGAAGTTAATCTTTGTCTTCAGGCTGGTTTATGTGGATTGGGTATTGTTATACAGGCTGGTTTATGTGGATTGGGTATTGTTATACAGGCTGGTTTATGTGGATTGGGTATTGTTATACAGGCTGGTTTATGTGGATTGGGTATTGTTATACAGGCTGGTTAATGTGGATTGGGTATTGTTATACAGGCTGGTTAATGTGGATTGGGTATTGTTATACAGGCTGGTTTATGTGGATTGGGTATTGTTATACAGGCTGGTTTATGTGGATTGGGTATTGTTATACAGGCTGGTTAATGTGGATTGGGTATTGTTATACAGGCTGGTTTATGTGGATTGGGTATTGTTATACAGGCTGGTTAATGTGGATTGGGTATTGTTATACAGGCTGGTTTCTGTGGATTGGGTATTGTTATACAGGCTGGTTAATGTGGATTGGGTATTGTTATACAGGCTGGTTTATGTGGATTGGGTATTGTTATACAGGCTGGTTTATGTGGATTGGGTATTGTTATACAGGCTGGTTTATGTGGATTGGGTATTGTTATACAGGCTGGTTTATGTGGATTGGGTATTGTTATACAGGCTGGTTTATGTGGATTGGGTATTGTTATACAGGCTGGTTTATGTGGATTGGGTATTGTTATACAGGCTGGTTTATGTGGATTGGGTATTGTTATACAGGCTGGTTAATGTGGATTGGGTATTGTTATACAGGCTGGTTAATGTGGATTGGGTATTGTTATACAGGCTGGTTTATGTGGATTGGGTATTGTTATACAGGCTGGTTTATGTGGATTGGGTATTGTTATACAGGCTGGTTAATGTGGATTGGGTATTGTTATACAGGCTGGTTTATGTGGATTGGGTATTGTTATACAGGCTGGTTAATGTGGATTGGGTATTGTTATACAGGCTGGTTAATGTGGATTGGGTATTGTTATACAGGCTGGTTAATGTGGTTTATGTGCGGCTGCGCTCCCGAGTGGTGCAGCGGTCTAAGGCACTGCATCTCAGTGCTTGAGGCATCACTACAGACCCCCTGGTTCGAATCCAGGCTGTATCACAACCGAAACGTGATTGGGAGTCCCATAGGGTGGCGCACAGTTCGGCGGTGAAGGCCGTCATTGTAAATAAGAATTTTGTTCTTAAATTGACTTGCCTAGTTAAATAAAAGGTTTAAAAAAATAAAGCCGTACACAAACCTCATTAGGCTGCTATCCAGATTTTTGGCAATATTGCCCAATTTTGGGATGTTGACTGTACTACAGTAAATACAAAAAAGGGCCAAATTCATGGAGGCTGCAAAGTGTCGGACTTCAAGATAGTCTGGCTGCACAACAATACAACAGCAGTTTGTTCGACTGGTCATTCATCAAAAAAGGACCCAAATAAAATCCATTACCGGGAGGAGAATGTCAACAAGTGCCTCCTTGAGTAAATACCTCTTCTTAAAGCCAATTGCAACATTAGCCAATGCCATTACAGTAGAGTAGAACCTCAAAGATTCTAACCTCAAGAGTTATGTACTGCTGGGTCAACCCAACAGGTAATATGCAAACAGGAACATTAAAAATGGAGAGAAAAAAAATATTCTGGAGGCTACAGACAATCGTAAACATTGCTCAAATTACATCGGATACAATAATTGGCTAAATGGTTAGAATACCCATGTAAATACCAGCTAGGTCGTTCAAGATTGACGTCGAAATTGGACGACTATCCATGTCCTGAGGACGTCGGGAAATGCCTTCAAAACCGGCCACTAGGAGAAACGGTGAGTGTCATAACCATCAAGTAGGCTTGGGTTTTGCTAGGGTGTTGTGGCCAGGGGTGGTGGATGAGCGTAATCCCGTGACTCTGGATCAGAAGGTTGAGCGTTTGATCCCAGTCACGGACATTTATTTGTATTTTAACCCTATCCCAAACCTTAACCATTTGGAATGACTGCCTAAACTTAACCAATCACTTTGAAACGTGACATTTGGAGAACGTGGATGAATGTCTAATTCTGCAGTAAGACAGAGCTTGTTGGTAAATACGCAATTAATATTTTCAATAAAAATGTTTGATGCGGTTTAAGTGAATTTACCTGACATTTCAGTGTTCCAAAATGACCTCCATTCCCGACATGTTAATATCTCTAAAAGGTCCCATTTTATTCCCCAAGTATTGATGTTCTTTTCGCAGACAAGTAAAGCTTTTTGAACAAAATCCTGTTTTTCCCCAAATAAATTAAAACGCTCCCCATAAATGTTTATCCCCCTATACGGTAGAACCTGCAGATGATAGAATGATGATGTACTGCGTTTATTCCGGTCTTCCTCAAAATCAGTAAACCTTGAGTCCACTACAAAAGATCAGCGCACAAGCATGAGGGCTTTCCTGATGGAAAGTTGGAGGTGATCTCCAGCCATAGCTCATGCTTTTGTCATATTTTCACAGCTATGACTCTGCAATGGGGCTCACTCTGCTGATCGGCTGCCAAAAGGGAAGGTTAGACTAAGAGAGCGAGTGTCCGTGCAAGTTTAAGAGTCTGGGTCAGTCTATATGTCGCTTAATTTCAATAGTGCCCACATGAGAGGATTACGTTTTTAAAAAAGTCTCAGTTGCAAAGGCTTGTGTACACTAACCATTTGAAAAAGTTGTATGAGTTTACTTGGAACGCCTTGTCAAATGTGAACAGAGGTGGCCCGATCAAAGCTAATGTCCTGGAGAATGATGACAGCTGGATTTTCGAAAGATTGAATCTACTCTCATTTAATTCCCCTGGCCCAGCCAGGCATCCCTCCATCCGGTCCGAGATCAGATCCGCCAGCTAATGGTAGTCTTGTGATGGTGCGTGTTTGCTGTCATTCGACGAACAAGGATTTCTATTGTGCTACTATGGTGCTTTCTGTGGTCTCAGATGCTAACGACGATAGCGTCTGCCTGAATTATTGAATGCATTTGGAAACATCAGCAAAAATAACATTTTCTATGTATCAGCTGTGTGCTAAATGAATGATGTATGCAGTTTGTATATGAATCATCCAATGTGCAAACTCTGGATGACTCAGATCTAAAAACCTAGAAATGTGTATATAGGCTGCCTGTTCTGTAGAAGACGGTCTTATAGACAGCTACACATTGGCAGAGGAATGTGGTGTTTCCTGTTATGTAGTGTCAGTCAGTACCTTCCAGTAGTCCCAGTTTACAACACTCGCTCATTTAATTGCAGGGTACACTGACAGGTTGTCTAAATTGTCGGCTTTGTAAATAGCTAAAAAAGGTAAAATAAAACAATTCTCATTGCTATGGTAATCTGCCGACCCCTCTGTAGCGCAAAGTCTCTGGCAACAGTATGTCAAATATGTGGAAAAGAGAATCGGCTAACAGATAACTGCAGTCATTTATTATAATAAATAACATAATTGCAGTCTTTTGTGTTGGATTTGTCATTCAAATCTGAACAATGCTGATCCCTCGTCAAGGTTGACAAAAGGAGTGCTGATGCCCCCAAGGGTTAGGGTTAGGTAGGTGTACTGCCAAGGGCTAGCTAGGTGTACTGCCAAGGGCTAGCTAGGTGTACTGCCAAGGGCTAGCTAGGTGTACTGCCAAGGGATAGCTAGGTATACTGCCAAGGGCTAGCTAGGTATACTGCCAAGGGCTAGCTAGGTATACTGCCAAGGGCTAGCTAGGTATACTGCCAAGGGCTAGCTAGGTATACTGCCAAGGGCTAGCTAGGTGTACTGCCAAGGGCTAGCTAGGTGTACTGCCAAGGGCTAGCTAGGTGTACTGCCAAGGGCTAGCTAGGTGTACTGCCAAGGGCTAGCTAGGTGTACTGCCAAGGGCTAGCTAGGTGTACTGCCAAGGGCTAGCTAGGTATACTTCAAAACTCTAGTATGTGAAGTTTACAATTATTAGGCCTTTTCTATGTAAAGTCTTAATCATACTGGGTCCTAGCAGGAGAACAATAATCTAACCAGCACTGTAAAGGTATACCTACGTAGAGAACAGACCGGAAAATACATTTTATGAAATATACAAACTGGGGTTTCATGCCTGGACGAAGAAGGAAACACACTGCCCATGAAAGCAAAAGACAAGAGGCTAATGTTGGCAATTTCTGAGATCTGTTTTCACCAGGACTCATTCATTGCCCTTTACTCATACTTGCGGTTTCCTAGAAACACAGAGGTGCTGCCTTTCAAGCCTCCTCGTAAAACCTAACAGGCATTCCTCAGAGCGACGGCGCTAAACATCCTGAGCAAAAAATCACTGCAAACAAACCTGGCTTTCAGCCTTTGTATGAGTGGCTCGTTCTAACACGACACACCCTGCCCTCAAGCCCCTTGACAAACTAACACACATACAAGTATGAGGGGAAAACAGTGACATCACTCTGCCTTCACACAGACTTTATGGGAGGGGGACAGAGAGGTATGGTATCATAGGTGCCGAGTTAGGGGGTGACTGGGTCAGACAACCCCTATTATCGGCCACATTTGTTTAAACATGATACGTTTGTATACATACACACACACACACACACACACACACACACACACACTATATATATATACACACTTTTATCTAGAGAATGCAATGGGCGAACACAAACTCAGCAGCCCTGTGTAGCTGGCATTGTTGTGTAAAAGTTACTCATAACATGCTGATTTGATTGACTGGACGCTCATTGGCCCATATTGGTATGACCATGACTTTGCCCAGTTGTCAGAGCACCGAGTAAGCCCGCAGGACCACTGCTGAATGTAAAAGATGTGAGAAAACATGGAAGGGAGGAACGAAAACCTGCAGATCATCATCTCTCTAAAGTTGGACAATTTTTGCAACAGAGGCCTACTATGGCTATGCCCCCTTCGCCCAAATGTTGATGACAGCGTGCCACCTACACGTGGTATGCTTGGGCCCCTCATAGTACTTCAATCATAGTTATTGGATTTCACAGGGAAGTGTGTCTACGTACATACCACACTTCAGCACCCATTCACAGGTACATTATTACCCCAGCCGCAGTTACACACCCAATCCCTATGCTGTCATAGTCTGTCAGGGGGCAGGATTTCTAGTCAGTTGCACAACTGAATGCATTCAGAGAGGTGCGGGGGGCTGCCTTAAATCGACGTCCATGTCATCGGCGACCGAGGAGCGGGTGTTGTTGGGGGGTTAACTGCCTTGATCAAGGGCAGAACAGCAGATTATCCCCCCTTTGCCGGCTCAGGGATTCGAACCAGCAACCTTACTGGCCCAACATTCTTAAACGCTAGGCTACCTGCCGACCCCATCTACCTGCCGCCCCATCTCTTGAGTCTCCCGAGTGGCGCAGTGGTCTAAGGCACTGCATCGCAGTGCTAGCTGTGCCACTAGAGATCCTGGTTCGAATCCAGGCTCTGTCGTAGCCGGCCGTGACCGGGAGACCAATGGGGCGGCGCACAATTGGCCCAGCGTTGTCTAGGGTAGGGGAGGGAATGGCCGGCAGGGATGTAGCTCAGTTGGTAGAGCATGGCGTTTGCAACGCCAGGGTTGTGGGTTCGTTTCCCACGGGGGTATAAAAAAATAATAATAATGTAAGTCGCTCTGGATAAGAGCGTCTGCTAAATGACGTAAATGTAAAATGTAAATGTACACAGCCAGGCCTAAATGATTCCCCGTCACTGCAGAACAGCACTGCTACATCAGCTGCACAAGAGAAAAGGACAGTAGCTCATGAGGCTCACATCTCTGAAGCCTAAAAAGGTGCAATCTGTAATATTTACTGCTGTTCAATTGTCACTTCAACGCCTAATTTCAACTGTCGAGAATGCGCTACTACCATTTTGACATGGAACCGTTTTCACACAATTGTTGTTGTCCATAATCTTGCCTATGTATATACTTTGTAGACATAGTGTGTTCTGCTATTTGCCCATGGGATCCTACTTGGATGTTTCCAAGCATCAGAACAAAATTAAAGTGGATAAAGGGCAACCTAAGATTGCTGATTATTGCATTGATTATTGAAGAATAAAACTTATAAATGCCTAATGAGTTTAGTAAAACTGTCCTACCCCATCAGAACCCAAAATATAAGCATGTTTTGCGCCAACGTTTGTAAACAATTTAATTATAAACAAACACCGTATAGCCTCAAAACAGGGTTAAAACTATAATTATGATCTCATGGATGGTCAGTCTTTGCATCCATAGCGCTGTCAATTAATTTGAGATTGGTTACAATTTTCCAGCCCCATCCTTTAGCTATTTACCAAAACAGAGGTGGGGTGTCGCTTTGTTTTAACTGCAGATTTCCCCTTTAAAGGCATTGTGTGTTTGAGGTACACCTGTTCTGCATAGATCAACAGATCTTCAAATGCCCAAAGAACCATTTTACCTATCAATTTGATATAATAATCCTATATTCTGTGCATCCCAAACAATGTCTTAAGAAGGGAGATCTTAATGAAATGAGTTGGACTGGAGTGTTTGTAAGGCGTTCTAGACATATTTTCATAATAAATGATGCAATGACAAAACAAAATATGACAAAACATATTTGTAAGAATGTTAAGAATTTTTAGCATTTTTGTTGTAAGCTAACTACAACAATTCAGAACATTCAAATATAAAAAGACATTGAGTTGAGCGGACATATTTCTCTGTCATGTAAGGCTAGTGGAACAGAGAAATGCATAGAGCTGACATAATGATTCAATCTGCAACATTGCACCCACCTGAACGTGACCCTTATTGCGCAACTGAAGACTTCGGCATTCAATGGCTAACTAAAACAAGCTGTACTTTGGGCATGTCATCCATGAATTTAACAATTATCTGAGCAATACAGTACCTGCTCCTTTCGCTTCTGCCAGCGGCCGCAGGGGCTTTCTTCCAAGATTTCACTCTCATCCTCGCTCTCTTCCTCTTTCCCCCCGGACCCCGAACTCTTCTCCTCGGACATGGTCATTTCAATCCAGTCAGTCCCCCTTTTTTTTTTTTAGGAACGCGCGCGCATAAACTCAATTCCTGTGTTTAGCCTACCAAGATTCATCCGATTTGCATAGGTTGCAAAATGTGTGTCCCCTTCTTTAGAATATAGTAGAAACTGCTACGAATGCTACGGTTTAACCTGCAGTCCGTGTCGTCCTCTCAAACCATATCAAACAAGTTGTCAAAAGAAGCGCATTCCCCAAGAAAGAGCCAAGGGTGGATCTTCCAGCACGTGCTGAAACACGCACAGCCGCCGCTGAACTGTGCTTGAAGTAAGAGCGGGTGGTATGCCACACTATAGTCTTTCTGTAGCGGCCTCTGCGGCTTTTGTAAAAAAAAGGATCAATGAGAAGATCTCAATCGTATTCTTCTTGTGCCCTCTCTCCTCGTCTCCTTCTCAAAATCCATTGGAGGAGAATGTCAGAGGGGCGGGACCTCTGACTTTTTCATCCAATTGGTTTTGAGAAGGATACGAGGAGAGAGGACGCAAGGAGGGTCCAATTGAGATCTTTCCATTATTTCCTTTCCATCGGACTATTTTCTGCGATCTTTGGCCTCTTCCTGAGTTTCTTCTAATGTAAATACTACCGTAAAGACTGAAACGAAAGCGCACACCAATTTAAAGGAGGTGCAGTCTTTTTTTTACCCACCTCCTAGCATAGCTACCTCTCATGTAGTTCCCTCTTTTTTTATTTTACATTGTCTTTCATAGTCTATTTATGTTTAATAGGCTATTGCAATGATTCGCAATTTCCTTTGGGTTGTACAGGAGAGATTACATTCCATAATGTGTTCACATTAGGTCTAATGCGTATTTGTCAATACCCATGGTTCTTTAGGATCCCAAAACCACAAACACAGGCCGGGGGCAGACAGTCAGAGATTACCGTTTTTCTTTTCTCTTGAACTGGTTACAGGCAAATAACAACAAATCCAAACAACAGGGCCGTTCTTGAATTGCGGTGGCATTTGCGTCCCTTGCTTTTGCAACCATGATAAAATTACTAATAGTTACAAATCATAAATGTTTTTTTGTTTATATTGAACTGTTTATCAATGATAAAACATAATGCAAGTCATTTTATACTGGAATACTTTGTCTATGCATTGTTTAAAGCACTTAGGGTAAGCAAATTGGTTTGCTTAGTGTGGAGTTGAAGTGTCATGTTTTTGGGATTTAGACATCTCAAATGTATTTGAATGCTAGAAAGTGAACACAAGTATTTAATATATTGTATAAATCAATAAAAACAAACGCTATTTCAAGACCTATTTTTTTAAACTAATATTATGTGTGTCCCTCAGTTTTGTCATTGGTGTTACCGCCCCGAAAATCACTCATTAATGATATAAGGAACTTGAGCATTCTCTCCAGTGGCAAACAGCTATAGGGTTCTCACGTTTATGACTTACTAAAAGGGTGTGATTGGCTAATATTCTTTAATACAGGTGTGTCTAAATCCAGTGTCACTTGGTGTTACTGCATTTAAATGAAGGGAAATAACAATTGTGAGCAAAATGATTAATCATATCACTTTAGTACAATTTTTTTTTTTAAAGGAATGACAACCTTAGATTTGAGCATTTGTGGCCTCCATTTCAGAAAATCCTAATTTACCCAAAAAAATGTCTCATTGGTGATACCATCATTGGTGTTACTATTCCTCAGGGCCTAGCCACATTTTGGCATCTGCGGACAGATGGCGGGTGGTCAGGGCTCCACAGTGCAAGCATTTCGCTCGCATTTGAGAATACAAATAGTTAGCAGTCAAGTATGAGCACATTTACAGTGAAATAAATCCTGCAGTAGCTACGAATCCTATAATGACACGCAGTAACACTGCCTGGCTGGGGATCTGTGC
Organism: Coregonus clupeaformis; assembly: GCF_020615455.1. NCBI lineage: Eukaryota > Metazoa > Chordata > Actinopteri > Salmoniformes > Salmonidae > Coregonus > Coregonus clupeaformis. The sequence goes on along the minus strand of NC_059205.1, from coordinate 3,780,498 downwards.
GCACTGTGACTGAAGTGCTGAAGAGTCGTTTTTAGAGGCTTTGTAACACAGACATAAAAGTTGGTATAATTTGCCGAACGTCTACTAAAGGGAGACTTTGTCCTTGTGTTTCTTGATTATTCGCATTGTTTTGTTCACAAGCTAGGTTGGTTTTTCAATGTTTGAGGGTACTAGTCAGATATCAAAGATATTTATAACTAAACCAAGATAATTAATCTGTGTTGTTTACAGTGGGAGCAAATGAAGCATAGTGAGCAGAACAAGCAAGGAGGCGGGCAAAGCCAAGCACGAGCTAGCGAGATCCTATTGGCCTGTTGTAGCATGTATTTGCATATTTCTGTTAGGGACTCTGTGAAGTGCATGTGTGCTCAAACTCAATTCGACCTTGCACTCCTTCTAAACAACGCAATTTTTTAAAAACTTTGGCAAAACATAAAGTCTATAAAACTTAGTGCACTGGGTTCGTTAACAGATTTTATTTTTGGGAACAGAAAAATATATGAGTTACCACACCAGGTCTCAGGGATGGCTAACTCTGGAAATTCCTTTGGTCTGTACTGAGTTAGCTAATCAGCTTTTAGTTTTCTTGCAGCTTATTTGTGGAACAATCTTCAAAATGTTCTTAAATTTGATGTTCTGTTGCCTCTAGGGCAATTCAGAAAGCTGATTGTGGACCTTATTACTGATGAATGTGTTTGTTTTTTATGACAGTGTTTTTCTTTCTGCTTGCATTTATATTTTGATGTGTGTATTTTCTGTAATTTATGTAATTCAAGGTTCATCTGTAAAATAGACCTTGGTCTTAGTATGACTCCCTGATAAAATGAAGGTAAAATAAATGCATTTTTCCTAAACCTGCCACGAAAAGTCAATTCTGACAAAAGCTTTTAGCCATGACCCATTTTTTGTCTAATCTGTGATATTTTGGTTAAAAGACTCAAGTCATGCTCATCCATTCCACCATTGGCTGGTAAAAAAAATCTTAGTGCTGCCACAGTGGGTGGTGGATGAAAAAGTTAGTTTCAAGCCCTGCTTCTCCTACTGGTGGTAATTATAACTAATGTTATCATAAATGGTAAAAATGATACATACTTATTAAGCAACCATATTAGTTGATTTAGAATGGGAAGATGTACCCAAATAAATTGAGATAAAAACAAATATAGGAAAATTATGTTGCCCAAATCCCACCTTAATTCAAGAATGATCCAACACAGAGACATTGACAGGCCCGTCCACACCAAATGCACGCTACAGCCCATGGTTCTAGTAATTTACCGTTCGTCAATTCTGCGGTGGCATCACGGGGTTCCGACCAGGTAGTCATGGCCTTGGCGGTGTCGTCTCGGCAGGCCACGTCTGGAAAAGGACATTGGTAAAAATAATTTAAAGTACTACTTAAGTCGTTTTTTTAGGGTATCTACAGTGGGGGGGGGGGGAAAGTATTTGATCCCCTGCTGATTTTGTACATTTTGCCCACTGACAAAGACATGATCAGTCTATAATTTTAATGGTAGGTTTATTTGAACAATGAGAGACAGAATAACAACAACAAAATCCAGAAAAACTCATGTCAAAAATGTTATAAATTGATTTGCATTTTAATGAGGGAAATAAGTATTTGACCCCTCTGCAAAACATGACTTAGTACTTGGTGGCAAATCCCTTGTTGGCAATCACAGAGGTCAGACGTTTCTTGTACTTGGCCACCAGGTTTACACACATCTCAGGAGGGATTTTGTCCCACTCCTCTTTGCAGATCTTCTCCAAGTCATTAAGGTTTTGAGGCTGACGTTTGGCAACTCGAACATTCAGTTCCCTCCACAGATTTTCTATGGGTTAAGGTCTGGAGACTGGCTAGGCTACTCCAGGACCTTAATGTGCTTCTTCTTGAGCCACTCCTTTGTTGCCTTGGCCGTGTGTTTTGGGTCATTGTCATGCTGGAATACCCATCCACGACCCATTTTCAATGCCCTGGCTGAGGGAAGGAGGTTCTCACCCAAGATTTGATGGTACATGGCCCCGTCCATCGTCCCTTTGATGCGGTGAAGTTGTCCTGTCCCCTTAGCAGAAAAACACCCCCAAAGCATAATGTTTCCACCTCCATGTTTGACGGTGGGGATGGTGTTCTTGGGGTCATAGGCAGCATTCCTCCTCCTCCAAACACGGCGAGTTGAGTTGATGCCAAAGAGCTCGATTTTTGTCTCATCTGACCACAACACCTTCACCCAGTTCTCCTCTGAATCATTAAGGTGTTCATTGGCAAACTTCAGAGGGGCCTGTATATGTGCTTTCTTTAGCAGGGGGACCTTGCGGGCGCTGCAGGATTTCAGTCCTTCACGGCGTAGTGTGTTACCAATTGTTTTTTTGGTGACTATGGTCCCAGCTGCCTTGAGATCATTGACAAGATCCTCCCGTGTAGTTCTGGGCTGATTCCTCACCGTTCTCATGATCATTGCAACTCCACAAGGTGAGATCTTGCATGGAGCCCCAGGCCGAGGGAGATTGACAGTTATTTTGTGTTTCTTCCATTTGTGAATAATCATACCAACTGTTGTCACCTTCTCACCAAGCTGCTTGGCGATGGTCTTGTAGCCCATTCCAGCCTTGTGTAGGTCTACAATCTTGTCCCTGACATCCTTGGAGAGCTCTTTGGTCTTGGCCATGGTGGAGAGTTTGAAATCTGATCGATTGATTGTTACCTGTATAAAAGACACCTGTCCACAGAAGCAAGCTGAGATTAGTAGCACTCCCTTTAAGAGTGTGCTCCTAATCTCAGCTCGTTACCTGTATAAAAGACACCTGGGAGCCAGAAATCTTTCTGATTGAGAGGGGGTCAAATACATATTTCCCTCATTAAAATGCAAATCAATTTATAACATTTTTGACATGCGTTTTTCTGGATTTTTTTGTTGTTATTCTGTCTCTCACTGTTCAAATAAACCTACCATTAAAATTATAGACTGATCATTTCTTTGTCAGTTGGCAAACGTACAAAATCAGCAGGGGATCAAATACATACTTTCTTCCCTCACTGTATACTTTGCTTTACTATTTATATTTTTGACAACTTTTAATCCACTACATTCCTAAAGAAAATACACTACATAACCAAAGGTATGTGGACACCTGCTCGTCGAACATCTCATTCCAAAATCATGGGTGTTAATATGGAGTTGGTCCCCCATTTGCTGCTATACCAGCCTCCACTCTTCTGGGAAGGCTTTCCACTAGATGTTGGAACATTGCTGCGGCGACTTGCTTCCATTCAACCACGAGCATTAGTGAGGTCGGGCACTGATGTTGGGCGATTAGGCCTGGCTTGCAGTCGGCGTTCCAATTAATCCTAAAGGTGTTCGATGGGGTTGAGGTCAGGGCTCTGTGCAGGCCAGTCAGGTTCTTCCACACCAATCTCGACAAACCATTTCTGTATGGCCCTCGCTTTGTGCACGGGGGTATTGTCATAATGAAACAGGAAAGGGCCTTCCCCAAACTGTTGCCACAAAGTTGGAAGCACAGAATAGTCTAGAATGTCATTGTATGCTGTAGCATTAAGATTTCCCTTCACTTGAACTAAGGGGCCTAGCCCGAACCATGAAAAACAGCCCCAGACCATTATTCCTCCTCCACCAAACTTTACAGTTGGCACTATGCATTCGGGCAGGTAGCGTTCTCCTGGCATCCGCCAAACCAGATTCGTCCGACGGACTGCCAGATGGTGAAGCGTGATTCATCACTCCAGAGAAGGCGTTTCCTTTGCTCCAGAGTCCAATGGCGGCGAGCTTTACACCACTCCAGCCGACGCTTGGCATTGCGCACTGTGATCTTAGGCTTGTGTGTGACTGCTCGGCCATGGAAACCCATTTCATGAAGCTCCGGACGAACAGTTCTTGTGCTGACGTTGCTTCCAGAGTCAGTTTGGAACTTGGTAGTGAATGTTACAACCGAGTACAGACGATTTTTACGCGCTACTTGTTGCTCCTAGACGTTTCCACTTCACAATAACAGCACTTACAGTTGACTGGGGCAGCTCTAGCAGGGCAGAAATTTGACAAACTGACTTGTTGGAAAGGTGGCCTCCTATGACGGTGCCACGTTGAAAGTCACTGAGCTCTTCAGTAAGGCCATTCTACTGCCAATGTTTGTCTATGGAGATTGCATGGCAGTGTGCTCGATTTTATACACCTGTCAGCAACGGGTGTGGCTGAAATAGCCGAATCCACTAATTTGAAGGTGTGTCCACATACACTATATACAGTTGAAGTCGGAATTTTACATACACTTAGGTTGGAGTCATTAAAACTCGTTTTTCAACCACTCCACAAATGTCTTCTTAACAAACTATAGTTTTGGCAAGTCTGTTAGGACATCTACTTTGTGCATGAAACAAGTCATTTTTCCAACAATTGTTTCCAGACAGATTATTTCACTTATAATTCACTGTATCACAATTCCAGTGGGTCAGAAGCTTACATACACCAAGTTGACTGTGCCTTTAAACAGCTTGGAAAATTCCAGAAAATGATGTCATGGCTTTAGAATCTTCTGATAGGCTAATTGACATCATTTGAGTCAATTGGAGGTGTACCTGTGGATGTATTTCAAGGCCTACCTTCAAACTCAGTGCCTCTTTGCTTGACATCATGGGAAAATCAAAAGAAATCAGCCAAGACCTCAGAAAAAAATGGTTAGACCTCCACAGGTTTGGTTCATCCTTGGGAGCAATTTCAATCTGTACAAACAATAGTACGCAAGTATAAACACCATGGGACCACGCAGCCGTCATACCGCTCAGGAAGGAGACGCATTCTGTCTCCTAGAGATGAACGTACTTTGGTGCGAAAAGTACAAATCAATCCCAGAACAACAGCAAAGGAACTTGTGAAAGATGCTGGAGGAAACAAGTACAAAAGTATCTATATCCACAGTAAAACAAGTCCTATATCGACGTAACCTGAAAGGCCGCTCAGCAAGGAAGAAGCCACTGCTCCAAAACCGCCATAAAAAAGCAAGACTACGGTTTGCAACTGCACATGGGGACAAAGATTGTACTTTTTGGAGAAATGTCCTCTGGTCTGATGAAACAAAAATAGAATTGTTTGGCCATAATGACCATCGTTATGTTTGGAGGAAAAAGGGGGTTACTTGCAAGCCGAAGAACACCATCCCAACCGTGAAGCACTGGGGTGGCAGCATCATGCTGTGGGGGTGCTTTTCTGCAGGAGGGACTGGTGCACTTCACAAAATAGATGGCATCATGAGGAAGGAAAATTATGTGGATATATTGAAGCAACATCAAGACATCAGTCAGGAAGTTAAAGCTTGGTCGCAAATGGGTCTTCCAAATGGACAATGACCCTAAGCATACTTCCAAAGTTGTGGCAAAATGGCTTAAAGACAACAAAGTCAAGGTATTGGAGTGGCCATCACAAAGCCCTGACCTCAATCCTATAGAAAATGTGTGGGCAGAAGTGAAAAAGCATGTGCGAGCAAGGAGGCCTACAAATCTGACTCAGTTACACCAGCTCTGTCAGGAGAAATGGGCCAAAATTCACCCAACTTATTGTGGGAAGCTTGTGGAAGGCTACCCTAAATGTTTGACCCAAGTTAAACAATTTCAAGGCAATGCTACCAAATACTAATTGAGTGTATGTAAACTTCTGACCCACTGGGAATGTGATGAAAGAAATAAAAGCTGAAATAAATCATTCTCTCTACTATTATTCTGACATTTCACATTCTTAAAATAAAGTGGTTATCCTAACTGACCTAAATCAGGGAATTTTTACTGGGATTAAATGTCAGGAATTGTGAAAAACTGAGTTTAAATGTATTTGGCTAAGGCGTATGTAAACTTCCGACTTCAACTGTATACAAAATAATGTACTTTTTACTCCCATGCATTTTCCCTAACACCAAAAATTATTCATTAATGCTCAGGCAGGACGGAATTATGGTCCAATTCATGCAACTATCAATATAACGCGTTGTCATCCCTTCTGCCACTGATCTGGTGGACTCACTAAACACAAAATACTGCGTTTGTAAATTATTGCCTGTCTGTCCGTAAAAATAAAATAAAAAAATGGTTGTCTTGTTTGCGTAATATAAGCAATTTGATGTATAGCATTTATTTTTAACTTTTACTCAAGTGTGACAAATTGGGTACTTTTTCCACCACTGTACTTAAGTACATTTAAAACCAGATACTTTTAGACTTTTACTTGAGTAATTTTCTATTAAGGTATCTTTCCTTTTACTTAAGTATGACAAATGAGTACTTTTTCCACCACTGGAAATGGAGGAAAAAGTTTCATCAGTAACGTAAATCAAAGGAAACCCTAAAAAGTAAAAGAAAACTTTTAAAGAAAAGTATGCACTCAAAACAGATCAGATTGACGTCAATCTCCCCTTTTAGGCAGACTAGAGAGCAGAGGTTCACTGTCGTCGTTCAGCGAGCAGGGTCATTCCGTTCGGGTCACACGCTATATTTATACATTGAACAAAAATATAAAATGCAATTTGGGGGGGTGTTAATTCTTACTTTATTTGCTCAAAACGTTTATGGTATAATGTCCTATAACCGACAAGAACTTCTGGAAATTAGAGCCCCACAAATGACTTCCCAAAACCTCTGTTTGGACTACCCAAAGCAGCTCCATTCATCCCGTGTGCTCTACCAAAAAGACGCCATAGGAAAGCTGGCGTTCTAGTCAGACTCCGAAGGAGGGCAAACCACCCACCGCTTCTGACTACATTACTTGCTAATGTACAGTCTCTGGACATTATGACGAGCTCAGGGCGAGGATCTCCTTCCAAAAGGGACACGAGAGATTGTAAAAAAAAAAATAAAAAAAAAAGTCTTACTGAGACATGACTCTACCAAATTACACAGTCTCCGTCCATAGAGTCTGCTGGGTTCATTGAGCGGACAGGACGAAATAACTCTCCAAGAAAAGTAAAGGTGGATGGGGTGTTTCATTAATAACTCATGGTGTGACCGTGGTAACGTGCAAAAACGGAATACCTTTTGCTCTCTCGATCTGGACTACCTCGCCATCAAATGCAGACACCATTACCACCCAAGAGAATTCTCATCGGTTCTTGGCATGGCCGTTTATATCCCCCCTCAAGCCGACACCATGGTGTCGATGGCTCAGACACGAGACACATGTGGCAGGGACTTATAATTATAAAGGGAAAACCAGCCACATCGCGGACACCGACGCCTCACTCCCAGACAAGCTAAACACCTTCTTCGCCCGCTTCGAGGAAAACAACACAGAGCCGCCGTCGTGAGCCCTGCTGCTCACGAGGCCTGCGGGCTCCCGATCTCTGTAGCCGACGAGAGTAGGACTTTCAAGTGTGTTAACCCTTAGATGTGTGTTTGATGTGTGTGTGTGAGTGTGGACATCTTCCATGAAACTCCCCTTAACCTGGACATCCACTTCATCCTTGTTCTGACCGGACATTCAGTAGTGGTTGTTACCGGCCTTAAGCCAGCACCTAAGGTTTCTTATTATATTCATGGTCCTTCGATTCTCTACAACCCTACCCCTATTTTTAAATAACGCTACACAAATTCTGTTGGCCATAACATAAGAATGGTGGGTAGGTGTGTATTTTCGGTTCAGTCAGTCGTAGCCCAATTTGGTGAGAAAATCGCAGACATGGCAACCCCGAGTGGAGACGAATGGATTCGGTTCAGTCAGTTGTCCTAATAAGTCCTACCCAGCAACAACAGCAGCAAGACGTTAGTTAAAACTTAAAGTGATGTTTATTTTGATGGGCGAGGGAGAAATAACTTGTAGTATTGGTCACCATCTGGAATCTGGATGTCACCATGACATGCCAATTAGCTAACAACGACAAGCAGGTGTGAATGACCAGTGCTTCCCACTGTTGTTTCCCACCAGGCAGCTGTATTACATGTTGCTGGTGGGAGCTAACGTAGCCTATTTGCTCTATCCACCTTGATTATATTTAGAGTAGAATAGCAGACAAGTTTCACATTCTCGCTGAAGTTTCTAACCACAAGCACATTAACTAGCTAGCTGGGGAGGACGAGGTCATGCCTAAAGGCTTTTGTCAAATAACGTCAGATTTTACTTACGCAGCAGGTAAGGAGAATTAGGTTCAAGTTAGGAAAAGGGTTAGCTAAAATGCAATCTAAAGCTTTTGATGTTAATTTGACAAAAGCTGGATCCTTCTAGCCATGACAAAAGCTGGATCCCTTCTAGCCATGACCGGAGGACGACTGACTCAGCTGAATCCGTTCATCCCCGCTCAACTCTAGCTGTGAGACATGCGATATTGTGGTCTTATTCTGTAGATGCTACAAATCAGGAATTGGTGTAATTGGTCGGCAGGTAGCCTAGCGGTTAGATTGTGGGCCAGTAACCGAAAGGTCGCTGGTTCAAATACCTGAGCCAAATCGGATGAAAAACATCATCCATGATATGTGATACAGCCTGCGCAAACCTAAAACACAACAGTAAACGGGATAAGATGTTTCCATGCCATAGTACTCCATCTTAGATTAGTATATCCTAGGCATCTTATCTGGGTTTCCCATAACTGGGATACAAGCTTTTTGGGGTTGTTGTAAAACAGGATATGATGTTTATATGCATCAACTCAAAAACACAATACTTGAGTATCCCGAATAATTACTGGATATTGGTGTGCATGTAAATGTACTCATTGCCTAAAATGCCAATTTCTCAGTATAAAATGGGTCCCAAACTTAAAAAACAATCAGATATCCATCTCTGGAACTGGAGTAGGCTCATATTGTCAAACAATAGGACTACATTAACTATTAAACCCGAAGGAGTGTTTAAATGAGAATGTTTGTATTTTTCAATATTCAGTAATTAATGTAAGGACCTTATCAAAATCTAAATACACATTTACGAACACATTGTTAACCTTTAAATTACAGAAGGAAAGAAATTCCACAAATTAACTTTTAAGAAGGCACACCTGTTAATTGAAATGCTTCCAGGTGACAACCTCATGAAGCTGGTTGAGAGAATGCCAAGAGTGTGCAAAGCTGTCATCAAGGCAAAGGGTGGCTATTTGAAGAATCTCAAATATAAAATATATTTTGATTTGTTTAACACTTTTTTGGTTACTACATGATTCCATATGTGTTATTTCATAGTTTTGATCTCTTCACTATTATTCTACAATGTAAAAATAAAGAAAAACCCTTGAATGAGTAGGTGTGTCCAAACTTTTGACTGGTGCTGTATATACACACATACACTGAACAAAAATAAACGCAACATGCAAAAACGTCAAAGATGTTACTGAGTTATAGTTCATATACGGAAATCAGTCAATTGAAATAAATAAATTAGGCCCTAATCTATGGATTTCACATGACTGGGAATACAGATAAGCATATGTTGGTCACACAGATACTTTTTTTTTTAAAAGGTAGGGGCATGGATCAGAAAACCAGTCAGTATCTAGTGTGATCACCAGTTGCCTCATGCAGATCAGGCTGTTGATTGTGGCCTGTGGAATGTTGTCCCACTCCTCTTCAATGGCTGTGCGAAGTTGCTGGATATAGCAAACTTGAGTCTACTTTGTGGACGACATGGGTCCCGACATGTCTGGCGAAAACCGAACAATGCATTCCACAGTAAGAACCTCATACCAAGTGGTAGTGTGATGGTAAATGTGATTTAAAACCTAACCTTAACCACTCTGCCTAACCTTATGCCTAACCCTTCCCGTGATTTTTAGTGCTATCTAGTGGAAACCACATGTTGTGTTCAGCGCATGTGACAAATTACATTTTCTTTTCCCCTACCTACGCACCTATCTCCTCATATTTTGGTGACGTACTGCAATTTTAAGGAGCTTACAGTGAGGGAAAAATGTATTTGATCCCCTGCTTATTTTGTACGTTTGCCCACTGACAAAGAAATGATCAGTCTATAATTTTAAATGGTAGGTTTATTTGAACAGTGAGAGACAGAATAACAACAAAAAAATCCAGAAAAACGCATGTCAAAAATGTTATAAATTGATTTGCATTTTAATGAGGGAAATAAGTATTTGACCCCTCTGCAAAACATTACTTAGTACTTGGTGGCAAAACCCTTGTTGGCAATCACAGAGGTCAGACGTTTCTTGTAGTTGGCCACCAGGTTTGCACACATCTCAGGAGGGATTTTGTCCCACTCCTCTTTGCAGATCTTCTCCAAGTCATTAAGGTTTCGAGGCTGACGTTTGGCAACTCGAACCTTCAGCTCCCTCCACAGATTTTCTACGGGATTAAGGTCTGGAGACTGGCTAGGCCACTCCAGGACCTTAATGTGCTTCTTCTTGAGCCACTCCTTTGTTGCCTTGGCCATGTGTTTTGGGTCATTGTTAAGATTTGACGGTACATGGCCCCGTCCATCGTCCCTTTGCTGCAGTGAAGTTGTCCTGTCCCCTTAGCAGAAAAACACCCCCAAAGCATAATGTTTCCACCTCCATGTTTGACGGTGGGGATGGTGTTCTTGGGGTCAGAGGCAGCATTCCTCCTCCTCCAAACACGGCGAGTTGAGTTGATGCCAAAGAGCTCCATTTTGGTTTAATCTGACCACAACACCTTCACCTAGTTCTCCTCTGAATCATTCAGATGTTCAATGGCAAACTTCAGACGGCCCTGTATATGTGCTTTCTTGAGCAGGGGGACCTTGCGGGCGCTGCAGGATTTCAGTCCTTCACGGTGTAGTGTGTTACCAATTGTTTTCTTGGTGACTATGGTCCCAGCTGCCTTGAGATCATTGGCAAGATCCTCCCGTGTAGTTCTGGGCTGATTCCTCACCGTTCTCATGATCATTGCAACTCCACGAGGTGAGATCTTGCATGGAGCCCCAGGCCAAGGGAGATTGACAGTTCTTTTGTGTTTCTTCCATTTGTGAATAATCATACCAACTGTTGTCACCTTCTCACCAAGCTGCTTGGCGATGGTCTTGTAGCCCATTCCAGCATTCCAGCCTTGTGTAGGTCTACAATCTTGTCCCTGACATCCTTGGAGAGCTCTTTGGTCTTGGCCATGGTGGAGAGTTTGGAATCTGATTGATTGATTGCTTCTGTGGACAGGTGTCTTTTATACAGGTAACAAGCTGAGATTAGGAGCACTCCCTTTAAGAGCGTGCTCCTAATCTCAGCTCGTTACCTGTATAAAAGACACCTGGAAGCCAGAAATCTTTCTGATTGAGAGCAGGTCAAATACTTATTTCCCTCATTGAAATGCAAATCAATTTATAACATTTTTGACATGCGTTTTTCAGTTTTTTGTTGTTGTTATTATGTCTCTCACTGTTAAATAAACCTACCATTAAAATTATAGACTGATCATTTCTTTGTCAGTGGGCAAACGTACAAAATCAGCAGGGGATCAAATACTTTTTTCCCTCACTGTAGGTATAATATAATAATATAATATGCCATTTAGCAGACGCTTTTATCCAAAGCGACTTACAGTCATGCGTGCATACATTTTTGTGTATGGGTGGTCCCGGGGATCGAACCCACTACCTTGGCGTTACAAGCGCCGTGCTCTACCAGTTGAGCTACAGAGGTAGCTCATTAGTTGATCAGGCCTAGGTGTGTCAGACCTGAAGACGAGCCAAGTGGGAGGAGTCTGCAATAAAAACACATTTTAAGGTCAAGTTTAGTTGACTTCATTAAAATAAATGTTAGTTACACCATTTACTCGCACACACAAACTCAAAATACAAAAAGGGCTGGTATCCAATTTGGGGAAAATATAAAGGAGGGCAACACGTGACATATACATTTGGGGAAGACTGATTGTTCCCATTGGACCACATAAATGTTGGCATATACCGGGGGAAATGTCTTACCCATAGCTGTGCCATGAATTTGGAGAAAATGCTTAAGAGTTTAATTCAAAGTCATTCCTTGTTATGCTAAATTCTAGGGGGACCAAACGGGTCGAATCTGTTCAGGCTCCCTGCTTAACTTTTTCCTCCCCCCTCTGTCACCGGACCGGACCATGGGCTGGGTGCCACAGACGCTTGATGACAAAGGACGACGAGGTACGACTGACAAATGACTACCGATGAACTAAAGGAACAAACCAAACGGCAGATGAACGACCGACGGGTAGTGGCGGTGGCCATCTTAACGACCCTCCAGCAGCATGGACCATCTCTGGGACTGAGCATAGGGTGGTTTGTTATGTGTCTGAGTGGTGTGAACCCGAGATTGTTTTATTAAAAACCCTTGAAACCTTATTAGCCTTGCCTGTGTGGTGGTCTGGAATAAAGAAATCTGTTTTTGACACACATCTTTATCTACATCCCCTCTCAGAATTTATGGAATTTGGGCAGATTCTGAATACACACGCCGTCCGTCAATCACGATTAAACAATGTTCAGACGGAACAAATATAATTTTGGGACACTAGGTATTTTTTTGTAGAAGTGCATGAAGCAACTGGCAACAAAGATTCATTTCAAACCTACGGAGACTTATGCCCTCTTAACGTTGTCCTAGGGTCAAAATGACCCGCCACTGTGTTGAACCAACTTTATTTAATTTTTAAATTTTGGGGATCATTTGTGAGAAGGAGGCAGTGAGACTTTAAAGAAAGTATCACTGCCTCCCTCTCACAAATGATCCAAAAAATATAAAAATTAAATAAAGTTGGTTCAACACAGTGGCGGGTCATTTTGACCCTAGGACAACGGGAGGGTTAAACAAATCTAGCTTTCATCCAAAACACACATACAGAGGATAGATTTCACAGGATTTGTACACAGGAAAAACATGTGAGGGAAGTTACAGGAATAATTTCTTTAGGCTGTTAGGTCCAGAGGCTATTCCAAACAGTTTTTCTCCGTACCATAAGAACAGAGGTGGACAGTATGTTTGGAACAGAACCTGTGCATGAGGGGACCACTAATGATGTAAATATCATCCCATTTGTCACCACTTACTGTCTTCTATAAAGTTTAACTATAGTAAAGGATAATGAGGTTCTACAACAATGATGAGTAATATCAGCATATCGGCGGAACTTAAAAAAATATACTGGTACTCTGGATTCAAGGATAAGCCAGTACAGAGTGGCTCACATTTTAGACAGGTTAAGTATATTCAGAACAAATTGTCAGATTCAGGGCTTCAGTATGGCAGGGTTTTCAACTGAAGACCACCAACATTGTGTATTGTATTGAATGCCTATATCACTATCCTATACGGAAAGAGTCTAGCACAACCACACTTTAGAACTCATACAGTAGCACAGCAGTGTTGGAATCTAACCTAGGGTGGTAACTAGCACAGAGACAGACTTAATGAGCATTTTTTTTGTTTAGAAATTTGGAGTACAATTGTCTGGTCTGAATGAGAAGTATTAAAGAAAGGACACACTGGGAGTCCTGGACAGTATTGAGCAGATAGGTGGACCCGTTGTTTTCTTCTGATCTCAGCACTCATGAATCGCTGCTCTACCTTCTTAACAGCACTATCAACAAGGCATGTCCTACAGGCTCTAGTTTTGTCGCACCTGGACTACTGTTCAGTCGTGTGGTCAGGTGCCACAATAAAAGGACTTAGGAAAATTGCAATTGGCACAGAACAGGGCAGCACGGCTTGCCCTTTGTCACGCTCGTCGGATACAGAGGACCAAGGCGCAGCGTGGAAAGTGAACATACTTATATTTATTAGAGTAATCACACGAACAAAATAACAAATCGATACGTGACGTCCTTAGTGCAAAACACAAACCTACACAGGAACAAGATCCCACAAACACTGTGGAAAAACAGACTGTTTAAATATGGTTCCCAATCAGAGACAACCAGCAACAGCTGACACTCGTTGCCTCTGATTGAGAACCACTCTGGCCAACATAGAAACACAATAACTAGAACTACACCCTAGAAACACAAAACTAGAACAACACAAAGAACACTCACACCCTGGCCAGGGCGTGACAGTACCCCCCCCCCAAAGGCGTGGACTCCGACCGCGCCAACAGAACACCACAGGGGAGGGACCGGGTGGGCACTCTGCCTTGGCGGCGGATCCGGCTCCGGGCATGATCCCCACTCCCTCTCTAACCCCCCACAGTACCCCTGGTCCGGTCTGGCCCTGCTGGCCGGAGCTGGACTGAACACTGGTGGAGCGGATTGCTCTATCTCCGGCGTGGAGCAGCTGACCGGTGCCGGACCAGGCACCGGTGGAACAGGCACGGGCTGTGCCGGACTGACGACGCACACCACTGGCTTGGTGCGGGGAGCAGGAACAGGCCGGGCCGGGCTGGCGACGCGCACCATTGGCTTGGTGCGGGGAGCAGGAACGGGCTGGACCGGGCTGGCGACGCACACCACTGGCTTGGTGCGGGGAGCAGGAACAGGCTGGGCCGGGCTGGCGACGTGCACCATAGGCTTGGTGCGGGGAGCAGGAGCGGGCCGGGCCGGGCTGGCGACGCGCACCATAGGCTTGGTGCGGGGAGCAGGAGCGGGCCGGGCCGGGCTGACGAAGCGCACCACTGACTTGGTGCGGAGAGCAGGAATGGACCGGGCTGGCTGGCGACGCGCACCACTGACTTGGTGCGGGGAGCAGGCACGGGCCGGACCGGGCTGACGATGCGCACCCCAGGCTTGGTGCAGGGAGCAGGAACAGGCCGAACCGGGCTGGCGACGTGCACCACTGGTTTGGTGCGAGGGACAGGAACAGGCCGGACCGGGCTGGCGACGCGCACCACAGGCTCGGTGCGAGAGGCAGGAACAGGCCGGACCGGGCTGGCGACGCGCACCACAGGCTCGGTGCGAGAGACAGGAACAGGCCGGACCGTACTGGGGACACACGCCACTGGCCCTACGCGGGGATCAGGAACGGACCGGACTGGCAACACACCCCAGTACCTCTCGCCGTGCCTCTACATTCTCCTTCCCCCTGGTGTCCAGTAACTCCCATAACCTGGCGGCCTCCTCTGCCAACCCTCTGAACCACTCTATCCCGTACTCCTGCTGCCCCGTCGTCCACGGCGTGAGCCCCCCCCTAAAAAATTTATGGGCTTGTCTCTCCCCCGTGGACCAGGCCTCCATGGTTCTCGCCCCACTGCTCCCAATTCCAACCTCTCTCCTCATCACGCTGCTTGACCCAGTTTTGGTGGGATCTTCTGTCACGCTCGTCGGATACAGAGGACCAAGGCGCAGCGTGGAAAGTGAACATACTCATATTTATTAGAGTAATCACACGACCAAAATAACAGATCGATACGTGACGTCCTTAGTGCAAAACACAAACCTACACAGGAACAAGATCCCACAAACACTGTGGAAAAACAGACTGTTTAAATATGGTTCCCAATCAGAGACAACCAGCAACAGCTGACACTCGTTGCCTCTGATTGAGAACCACTCTGGCCAACATAGAAACACAATAACTAGAAGTACACCCTAGAAACACAAAACTAGAACAACACAAAGAACACTCACACCCTGGCTCAACATACAAGCGTCCCCAGAGCCAGGGCGTGACACCCTTGGATGTACACAGAGAGCTAATATTAATAATATGCATGTCAATCTCTCCTGGCTCAAAGTGGAGGAGAGATTGACTTTATCACTACTTGTATTTATGAAAGGTATTGACATGTTGAATGCACCGAGCTGTCTGTTTGAACTACTCATGCACTTAGTTAGAGGTTACTAGGCGAGGTCTTGGTCTCTTATGAAAAATGGTTTAGTTTTTTTTCCCGAAAAGAAAATGCATCTGCCACATCAGCGAGCAGTCATGAGGCAGTCAGGCCTGGTGTTGGACCTTGGACCTGATTGACCAGTCATGAAGCAGTCAGGCCTGGTGTCTGACCAGTCATGAAGCAGCCAGGCCTGGTGTCTGACCAGTCATTAAGCAGCCAGGCCTGGTGTTTGACCAGTCATGACGCAGCTAGGCCTGTTGTCTGACCAGTCATGATGCAGCTAGGCCTGGTGTCTGACCAGTCATGAAGCAGTCAGGCCTGGTGTCTGACCAGTCATTAAGCAGCCAGGCCTGGTGTTTGACCAGTCATGACGCAGCTAGGCCTGTTGTCTGACCAGTCATGATGCAGCTAGGCCTGGTGTCTGACCAGTCATGAAGCAGTCAGGCCTGGTGTCTGACCAGTCATTAAGCAGCCAGGCCTGGTGTTTGACCAGTCATGACGCAGCTAGGCCTGTTGTCTGACCAGTCATGAAGCAGTCAGGCCTGGTGTCTGACCAGTCATGACGCAGCCAGGCCTGGTGTCTGACCAGTCATGACGCAGCCAGGCCTGGTGTCTGACCAGTCATGATGCAGCTAGGCCTGGTGTCTGACCAGTCATGAAGCAGTCAGGCCTGGTGTCTGACCAGTCATTAAGCAGCCAGGCCTGGTGTCTGACCAGTCATGACGCAGCCAGGCCTGGTGTCTGACCAGTCATGAGGCATCCAAGCCTGGAGGGGAAGAGGAGTGTGTTGGACAGCCACGCTGGTGCACTAGATGCCCACTGACTTGACAAAAAGGTGCTGCGTTACTAAGAGGCTGGAGTGGGCATCAGCATTTTTGCCTGACAGGAGCTAGGTTTCCATCCAGTTGGCGACAGATTTTCATGCAGCTATTCTACAATCCGCATAAAAACAATACGCACATTTTCCCACCAGAGACGTAGTGCACATAAAATAACTTTTGCGGTTAAATTCCCATGTACCGAATAAAAAATACAAGTTCAATGGGTTTCCATCCCATTTAACTCTACTGATGTTTTGTCACCCAAGAAATTGTGTAAGATAGCGAATGTGCCCACTCTAGTGTTGGCAAGTGCGCTCTACAGTTTGCAGATACCATGCGTGTATAGCCTAGGCTACACGAGATTATTATGGACAAAAGAGTGAGATTATTTTTATTTGTCAAAACGGCAGCCAAGCATCAATAATCATGTACCAGAAAACACATCCCACCTTGTCTAGTGCATTTTACAGACACATTTGCTGTTTCCATCAGGCCTGTCATGACATTTTTTTATCCAACGTACTTTACTCGCATCAAGAGTTTGGATGGAAACCTGGTTACGGAGTCAATTTGTTTTGATGCCAGGATCCATGTGGTTGCCAGAGAACTGCGAAATGACTTATGGTGTCAAATCCAATTCAAAAGTCGTAAAGGGCGTGAGATGACGAGCAAGATTAAACATCATTGCACTAGCAAACCCTTGAGTCGAGAGACAAATGTGGTCGCGCGAGCAGAGGACGGGTCCAGCGAGTGCATGCCATCGTGGTGTGCGCAAATTAAATTTCAGAGATTGCCAATGTGACTGAGCGAGCACAACTGCATTTTCGCACGCAGTACATTAGATTTTTGTTCGCCTGATTAAATCCATACTACATACACTACCGGTCAAATGCCAAGAGTGTGCAAAGCTGTCATCAAGGCAAAGGGTGGCTATTTGAACAATCTCAAATATCAAATATATTTTAATTTGTTTAACACTTGTTTGGTTACTACATGATTCTATATGTGTTATTTCATAATTTTGATGTCTTCACTATTATTCTACAATGTAAAAAATAAATAAAAATAAAAAACTCTACTAAGCCTTTTCCTCGCTCGTTTGTGAGAACCAGTTATAGCCTTCAGTCCTAGTTTTGTTTCACCTGCCTGTTTGCCTACCTGTGTATGACCATTGCCTGCCTGTGACCACGATTCCTGCCTTCTGTGAAGGGCGAAATAAACACCTGCTGCGCTCTGCGCGTGAATCTACACCTTTTTCTCCCTGAGTATTCATTACAACTGTAGGCTACCATTTGATACAATACATATGTTGAAACCACTATATCACTGGAGTCATTGCAGATCACTTGTGTAGCCTACCTGGAGCTGGCAAACATATTTAATAAATAGCCTATAACTTCCGTGTATTGTTCTGACCAGTTTCCCAGTCCCTGCCGATGAAAAACATCCCCACAGCATGATGCTGCCACCACCATCCTTCACTGTGGGGATGGTGTTCTCGGGGTGATGAGAGGTGTTGGGTTTGCGCCAGACATAGCATTTTCCTTGATGGCCAAAGAGGTCAATTTTAGTCTCATCTGACCAGAGTACCTTCTTCCATATGTTTGGGGAGTCTCCCACATGGCTTTTGGCGAACACCAAACGTGTTTGCTTATTTTTTTCTTTAAGCAATGGCTTTTTTCTGGTCACTCTTCCATAAAGCCCAGCTCTGTGGAGTGTACAGCTTAAAGTGGTCCTATGGACAGATTCTCCAATCTCCGCTGTGGAGCTTTGCAGCTCCTTCAGGGTTATCTTTGGTCTCTTTGTTGCCTCTCTGATTAATGCCCTCCTTGCCTGGTCCGTGAGTTTTGGTGGGCAGCCCTCTCTTGGCAGGTTTGTTGTGGTGCCATATTCTTTCAATTTTTTAATAATGGATTTAAATGGTGCTCTGTGGGATGTTCAAAGTTTCTGATCTTTTTTTATAACCCAACCCTGATCTGTACTTCTCCACAACATTGTCCCTGACCTGTTTAGAGAGCTTCTTGGTGCCGCTTGCTTAATGGTGTTGCAGACTCAGGTGTATATATACTGAGATCATGTGACACTTAAATAAAGTCCACCTGTGTGCAATCTAACTAATTATGTGACTTCTGAAGGTAATTGGTTGCACCAGATCTTATTTAGTGGCTTCATAGCAAAGGGGGTGAATACATATGCACGCACCACTTTTCCGTTATTTATTATTTAGAATTTTTTGAAAAAAGTAATTGTTTTCATTCCACTTCACCAATTTGGACAATTTTGGGTTTGTCCATTACATGAAATCCAAATAAAAATCAATTTTAATTACAGGTTGTAATGCAACAAAATAGGAAAAACGCCAAGGGGGATGAATACTTTTGCAAGGCACTGTACATTTTGCCTAGGCTACTGTAGACTATCAGGGGCTATAGGCTACCTGCATCTATCAAAGCAAACCATGGCAACATTGAATTACAATCATAAACCCAGATTTTTGTCTGTAGCCTATTGAAATGCCAAGTCAATCTGGCAAATGGGCTATTTATAACTGTTTGTAGTTAACATCTGGCGCACGATAAGGGCAGAATTGCCAGAAAATAGCTTAACATTCGTTTTTTGAAGTTCCTCAAAGTGTTCCTTACTCAGAGATTGAGATCTTCTGTCCCACTTTCATCACTCAAACTCTCCTGTCGGATGTATTTATAGTTATGCACAAAAGGGATTTATTTACAATTATAAACCGGGTTTGAGCCCTGAATTGGCTGAAAGCCGTGGTGTGTCAGACTGTATACCAGGGTTATGACAAAACATTTATTTTTAGTGCTCTAATTACGTTGGTAACCAGTTTATAATAGCAATAAGGCACCCAGGGGGTTTGTGGCATATGGCCAATATACCACGGCTAAGGGCCGTATCCAGGCACTCCGCGTTGCGTCGTACAGAAGAACAGTCCTTGGCCATATACCACACCACCTCGTGCCTATCATAGCAGGCAAAACAAGTTAAAATCGACATCCATTGATGGAAAATGAGTTTAACAAGTGCAAATGATATTTTCTCTTGCGACATTGAAATGTGTTTATTACGTCATGTCATAGTTCGCAATAATAATACATTTTGATGAAAACCAAATTTTGCTTCTAACATCATTACAAGTTACATCGATATTCCTTCTTATTTGGCTCGATAACGTAATGGAAAAAAGGTTTATTGTACTAATGTGGCAACTCCTCTCTTGCTGTGGGAAAAAAAAATGTGAGCTAGTTTTCAGCACTTTTGGGCAGGTTTTGAGTGGCCATTTGACTAGAAATGTTTCTTGGACCTGGCAACCCTGCTAATGGAACCCTTTGATTGCAACGCTGCTATCCAAACCCTGTAAAGCCAACACCCAGATGACAATTGCTCCATTCTTAAAACCATAGACTCTAGTGTGCATGTGATGTATTGGTTTTGATTTTTAAATATCGATTCAAATAACCGTTATCTCTGACTGTCAGCCTGTGCTTGTGGTTGTGGGATCCAAAGAACCTTGGTTTTTGACACAATCATGACAAATGATTAGGCTTTTGTGTCATGAATACCCCATTAAAGTGACACGTCAATTTGACTTACGTATTCTCATTTTATAGGCCAAGAATGGACTTCAAATTTGCGTCGGAAAATTCATGAAAACGGCATCAAAAAATCATTTAAGATGTACAGTTGAAGTCGGAAGTTTACATATACTTAGGTTGGAGTCATTAAAACTTGTTTTTCAACCACTCTACAAATTTCTTGTTAACAAACTATACTGTTGGCAAGTCAGTTAGGACATCTACTTTGTGCATGACACAAGTAATTTTTCCAACTATTGTTTCCAGACAGATTATTTCACTTAAAATTGTAGCTCAGTTGGTAGAGCATGGCGCTTGCAACGCCAGGGTTGTGGGTTCGTTTCCCACATGGGACCAGTATGAAAATGTATGCACTCACTAACTGTAAGTCGCTGTGGATAAGAGCGTCTGCTAAATGACGTAAATGTAAATAATTCACTGCATCACAATTCCAGTGGGTCAGAAGTTCACATACACTGAGTTGACTGTGCCTTTAAACAGCTTGGAAAATTCCAGAAAAAGATGTCATGGCTTTAGAAGCTTCTGATAGGCTAATTGACATAATTGGAGGTGTGGATGTATTTCAAGGCCTACCTTCAAACTCAGTGCCTCTTTGCTTGACATCATGGGAAAATCAAAAGAAATCAGCCAAGACCTCAGAAAACAAATTGTAGACCTCCACAAGTCTGGTTCATCCTTGGGAGCAATTTCCAAACGCCTGAAGGTACCACGTTCATCTGTACAAACAATAGTACGCAAGTATAAACACCATGGGACCACACAGCCATCATACCGCTCAGGAAGGAGACGCGTTCTGTCTCCTAGAGATGAACTTACTTTGGTGCGAAAAGTGCAAATCAATCCCAGAACAACAGCAAAGAACCTTGTGAAGATGCTGGAGGAAACAGGTACAAAAGTATCTATATCCACAGTAAAACAAGTCCTATATCGACATAACCTGAAAGGCCGCTCAGCAAGGAAGAAGCCACTGCTCCAAAACCGCCATAAAAAAGCCAGAGTACAGTTTGCAACTGCACATGGGGACAAAGATCATACTTTTGGAGAAATGTCCTCTGGTCTGATGAAACAAAAATAGAACTGTTTGGCCATAATGACCATCGTTATGTTTGGAGGAAAAAGGGGGTCACTTGCAAGCCGAAGAACACCATCCCAACCCTGAAGCACGGGGGTGGCAGCATCATGCTGTGGGGGTGCTTTGCTGCAGGAGGGACTGGTGCACTTCACAAAATAGATGGCATCATGAGGAAGGAAAATTATGTGGATATATTGAAGCAACATCAAGACATCAGTCAGGAAGTTAAAGCTTGGTCGCAAATGGGTCTTCCAAATGGACAATGACCCCAAGCATACTTCAAAGTTGTGGCAAAATGGCTTAAGGACAACAAAGTCAAGGTATTGGAGTGGCCATCACAAAGCCCTGACCTCAATCCTATAGAAAATGTGTGGGCAGAACTGAAAAAGCGTGTGCGAGCAAGGAGGCCTACAAACCTGACTCAGTTACACCAGCTCTGTCAGGAGGAATGGGCCAAAATTGCTTGTGGAAGGCTACCCGAAACGTTTGACCCAAGTTAAACAATTGAAAAGGCAATGCTACCAAATACTAATTGAGTGTATGTAAAACTTCTGACCCACTGGGAATGTGATGAAAGAATTAAAGCTGAAATAAACAATTCTCTACTATTATTCTGACATTTCACATTCTTAAAATAAAGTGGTTATCCTAACTGACCTAAGACATGGAATTTTTACTAGGATTAAATGTCAGAAATTGTGAAAAACTGAGTTTAAATGTATTTGGCTAAGGCGTATGTAAACTTCCGACTTCAACTGTATATAAAAAAATGCATGTGTTTTTGGTATGAATTTACTTACCATATGCCCTTTTTCAAGAAGAAACACTGTTGAGGGGCCTCCTGAGTGGCGCAGCGGTCTATGGCACTGCATCGCAGTGCTAGAGGCGTCACTACAGACCCAGGTTCGATCCTGGGCTGTTTCACAACCGGACGTGATCGGGAGTCCCATAGGGCGGCGCACAATTGGCCCAGTGTCGTCCGGGGAGGGTACGGCCGGGGGGGCTTCACATGGCTCATCACGCTCTAGCGACTCCTTGTGGCGGGCCGGGCGCCTGCAGGCTGACTTCGGTCGTCAGTTGAACTGGGTTTCCTCCGACACGTTGGTGCGGCTGGCTTCCGGGTTAAGCGGGCGGGTGTTAAGAATGCGCGGTATGGCGTTTCGGAGGAGTCAACCTTCACCTCCAGAGCACGTTGGGGAGTTGCAGCGATGAGACAAGATTGAAAAAGGGGGTAAAGAAAAAAGAAACTGTTTAAAAGTTAGTTACATTTCATTTGAACTACAACTCCCCCCAGCTTGACAGATCTACAATTATTTTATGTTAAAAAAGTACTAGCTGGCAACGTTCAATATAAAAACACATCTAATGGGTTCAACTTCTTACCATCCTGTGAGTCCTCAGCTCGAGCAGGCACGCTCCAGCATGCTAACAAAGCTGCAGGAGTTGTAGTTGAAATTAGCCTTATCTAACTTTCGGCGATGTCTTAAAGGGTTAATAATCCACCCCATAAATGAAACTCCTGTCAATTTGAGGATAGCCTACGTTCCATGAGTGGGTGAAATAACTATTTTCACCATGATTTAATTTCTTGGTGATACTTACGTTCTCATTCTGTGAAAAAAAGGTTATTAGAAATTTCAGTGTCCAGTTCTATACAAAAAACAGCGAACTCAGAGAAAGATACAGTATGAAATCCATGGGGAGGGCCCTCGCCATTTTAGCTGCCGTACATCTAACATTTCCCAGCATTTGCCGGAACTAGTTGTTTCTAGGCGACGCGACCACGTGTTAAAATAGATGACAGATCTACACACATGTAAGAGGCATATCTCACTCGATACCAAACATGGATTTTTTTCCCCCCAAATTTTCTATGTTTTTTTGTAGAACCACAGTTTTTGTAGTTGACGAGAATGAATTGTGAGTATACTCATGGTAATTATGTGCCCGTAGCCAGTGGTAACCGTTCCGCTTCTCCCATGGCACGTCGTCCTAGGTAAACTCTATATATAGAAAAGTATATGTGGACACCCCTTCAACTCAGTGGATTCGGCAATTTCAGCCACACCCGTAGCTGACAGACGTATAAAATACCACCTTTCCAACAAGTCAGTTCATCAAATTTCTGCCCTGCAAGGGCTGCCCTGGTCAACTGTAAGTGTTGTTATTGTGAAGTGAAAACGTCTAGGAGCAACAATGGCTCAGCCGCAAAGTGGTAGGCCACACAAGCTCACAGAACGGGACCACAGAGTGCTGAAGCGCGTAGCACATAAAAAATAGTCTGTCCTCGGTTGTAACACTCACTACCGAGTTCCAAACTGCATCTGGAAGCAACGTCTGCAGCAGCACACAAGCCTAAGATCACCATGCGCAATGCCAAGTCTCGGCTGGAGTGGTGTAAAGCTCGTCGCCATCGGACTCTGGAGCAGTGGAAACGCGTTCTCTGGAGTGATGAATCACGCTCCACCATCTGGTAGCCCGACGGACGAATCTGGATTTGGTGGATGCCAAGAGAAAGCTACCTGCCCCACTGAATAGTGCCAACTGTAAAGTTTGGTGGAGGAGGAATATTGGTTATGGTTCGGGCTCCTTAGTTCCAGTGAAAGGAAATGTTAACGCTACAGCATACAATGACATTCTAGACGATTCTATGCTTCCAACTTTGGCAACAGTTTGGGTAAGGCCCTTTCCTGTTTCAGCATGACAATGCCCCCGTACACAAAGCTAGGTCCATACAGAAATGGTTTGTCGAGATCGGTGTGGAAGAACATGACTGGCCTGCACAGAGCACTGACTACAACCCCATCAAACACCTTTGGGATGAATTGGAACGCCGTCTGCGAGCCAGGCCTATCGCCCAACCTCACTAATACAAATCCCACTGAGGAAGCGTGGCTCTAGGCATTGGCTTAAGCCGCCGCGTTCCCAACAGGAAACGTTTAACCAGAGGGTGGCTGAAGACAGGGTCTCTGCCAAACCCCTCATGACAAGCCGAAATCGCCGCTGCAAACACCTTAATAGTGGCGGGCGATCGCTGCTTATCAGATAAAAACTGTGTATGAAAAATGTGTATGAAAAATGTATGCACTCACTAACTAAGTCGCTCTGGATAAGAGCGCCTGCTAAAATGACTAAAATGTAAAATGTAGGAACGAGTGTACCCTCAACCCGACAGCACACAGGGTCCACATTCTCTGGAACACACCACTGTGAAAACACGTTCCATTTACTGCCATAAACCCTGGAAGTGGAACGTGAGCCCCGTATGGTTCTGATTACTGAATCAGATAACCCACGGCGCTCTAACCTGTCCCTCTCAGGAGCCAGACCATCAGTGGTTGGCCGATTATGGGCAACTGCCCTATCGTACCTCCCGCCTGAGACAGCGCGTCCCGTTGATGTGGAATTGGCCAAGGTGGCGCAACCAACATCTGAATCATCTCCGCGAACCATGGAGCCCCTGGGCGATCGGGAGCCACCAATATGATTGAGAATGCAGGACAGTGGTGGAAATGCGTACAGGAGAACTGTCGGCCACGGTCGGTGCACAGGAGTCCTAGTGGAACCACGAAATGGGCCGACGACATGAGACCCAAGAGTGACATGACCGAAAGCGCCGTTACCGTGTGATTCGGATGAAATCTTCGTAGGGCAGCCTGTCAAGGATCCGAAATTCGAGCCCTCATCGTCAGTGTCTAGCTGTATCCCCAGATAGACAATCTGATGACTGGGCCAGGGCGCGCTCTTTTTCCAATTCACAGCAAACCCCAGACGCGTGAGATGAATCACTGTCTGTGTCATGTGTGTGATCGCCAGCTCTGCTGACGGGGCAAGAACCAGTAAGTCGTCTAGGTAGGCTAAAACCCTTATCCCCTGATGACGTAATGGTTCTATTACCGCCTCCACACACACCTCGCGAATTCGTACGCCACCCCTTGAAAAGCGAAACACAGAAACTTCCTGTGACGCGGCTGTACCAGCACATGGAAGTACGCGTCCTTCAGGTCTATGCTCATACAAAAGTCTCTCCTCTGGACACATTCCAGTAGATGTTTTGTCGTCAGCATTCGAAAGGGCCGTTTGGCTACGCTCTCGTTGAGAACGCGTAGATCCAATATTGGCCTCATTCCCCCAGTCTTTTTGGGCACCAAAAAGCCCAATGTTACTTCGCTCCCAGGGAAGTACTGTGACCGCCTGCTTTGCCAAAAGTTCCGTAATCTCTGCAACGAGAGCGGCTACTTTTTCCGGCGTTTTCATCACCGTCTCCACCACCCCCCTAAATGGGGGAGGGGTCCGATGAAATTGGATGGCATAACCCTTCTCCAGCGTCTGGTCTAGCCAGGGGGAGAGGGTACAGCTTCGCCGCCACTCCCAATAATGCTGAGAAAGCGAAAGAGCGCGAAGCTGTGGTGCATTCAGTAGGAAGGACCAGTATTCCCCGACAGTGAAATGGTGGAACAGCCCAAGGCGGGCCTCCCATGAAAGGGAGAGGATACATGAGCTCGTTCTGAGAGAAACGGGGGCGCCGACACGTTGGTTATACTCGTAACCTCGTTGTCCCAGCCCTCCGTGAACGCAGCACGGGTCTGAACTGCACTGACTGAGGCGCTCGCCTGAGTCAGAGCGCCGTCCCCCAATAGCGATTGCGTCATCATTCCATTAACTGGCTGTGTACGCAGTCTGCTATGTGAAACCTCCACTACAGCACTCCTAGGAGTCTGTGGTGTGAGGTGTTTATGAGGTATAGCAATGCGGCTCATCAAAGATGTCTGTCCTGTTACCTTATTCACACCTGCCTCGAGTGTGCTCAGCTACGCACCCGTGGTGGGCTGTGCTACACTTAGAGTGGTGAGAAGGAGAGAGAGAGAGTGAAGGAACCTGAACGGTCTCGGGTGTATCATGGAAAAGGGGCTCTCGTGTCTCTTGTGACAATTGGAGCAAACTCTTTATTGTACACATCAAACACAGTTTCCTCCGTACCCTCAACAGAAGAGGGGGGGGCTGTCGGCACAGTCGAACCAGGCGCTGTGCCGTCTCCCATTCTCTCCCCCTCGCCATGTCATAGGCGGCATCTCTTCTGGCCGCCCCTCGGGTGATGCCAGGATGACGCTCTGATGACCTCTCTCGCCGGCGGAATGGTCGGTACCTCTGGCACTGCAGGAGGGGCGGGGCCCACTCCCTTGCTGCTGGAGGCCGCCATCTGACGCTGGGCACGATGCCTAGCAGTAGATTCAGGTCTACTGGAGGTGGTGGAACTCGACGGTCTTCTTGGCGTAGAGCTAGATCACCCTGTCAGTGGCAGGTGTCTAGATAACTGCTTCCTCTCCTCGTCGAGTTTGATAAAATGCTCCGTCGAACCCAGGCCGTCGTCAGAGATAGGGGTGTTTAGTAGCGTGGCTCTATCAGACTCTTTTATGGCCGTCAGAGACTGCCAGAGGTGCCGCACAAATGGCCAACGCCTGTGTCATGTGGAGAATGGTGCCAGAAATCCTGGATGCCTCTTCCACCTCCTCCCCCGTGAGCTCAGTCTTACCCGTGGTCAGATGGGACAGAGAGGGCAATATTATTTGCCGCTGCTACGGCCTGGGCTCCCAACAAAAAGGACTTCTCAACCAGCTGTGCTGTGAATCGGTCCTTCTGTGTAGGCAGAGTGGCCTTCTTAGACGAGGGCCAAGGACTCGAACCCGGCACGTGGTACGCAGCTATGGCGCTCTCGAGTCTGGGGATTCCTTTTGAAAAGCCCTGCTGTCTCCCTTCCACTCTGGTAAATGGGAGATACGCCTTGGCCGGCGAACGCACCGCCAAAGGTGCCTTCCATGAGCCCTCTACATACTTGCAGAGCGAGGGCATGGCAGGAGCCAAGGGCTCTGCCGCCCTCCCAGGCAGAGAATAAGGGTCGCCCTCCATCATATCCACTTCCGGGTCGGAGGGAACGGGGGGCAGTTTAATCTCCAGCCACTCGGCAGCCCTCTCAATGAGCCCTGGAAAATCAGAGCGCAGAGAGGCTGTGGCGTGAGACGGGGCTGCTGACAATTCAGAGCCTGTGTCGTCGTCACCCAGGGATGTAAATGACCTTGCACTTTCCAAGGGAAAGGGGGTCTTGAATGTCTGGGACAGTAAGACGGATTGTTCCAACGGAATAGCTATCTCCTCCCCAATATCCCTGTCATCTCCTGAGTCGGTGCCCTCGGATCACGCCTCAGAAGCTGAGGCTAGCACCGATAACGTCCTCAAGAGGGATGTCCTCCCTAAAAAATGCCCAACGCTGCTTCCTCTCCTTTAAAGAAAGGAGGGCGCAGCTGGCGCATAGTGGGGGATCCATGAGGCCGCTCCTGGCGTGCTGTGACCCTGGGCACACGAAACATAGGTCGTGTGAGTCCACAACCGCGATGGAGGAGCAGCGACATTGAGCTCTGAAAAGAGCTTTTGGGGGTGGAAAATCTCTGGGTGTGCTCATTTAGAGGACGACGTCGAGACTTGGAAATCGACGGCGGTTTTCGTCCTGAGTCTTCTCTTTCCTTCTCATCGGCTTCTTCAGTCCAGTCCAGTCGCTGAAGATAATGGGAGGCTGATTGAGGGGAAGCGTCCCCTCTTATAGGGACACCTGTACTCCTATTGGCTGCAGGTGTGTGCATAATTTTGTCTCAGGCTGTTCGTTGCCTAGGCAGCGGGGTAAACCAATAGGAGCAGAGCTCCCCTATGGGGCGGAGCTCCACGATATAGAACATATACATTCTTGAGAAACTGCATCGCCTCTTCCCCTGTGTGTTTGGTAGTGGTAGTCGAGCAAGCATTGTAGTAGTTTTCTGTAGTCCGTCTAGTGCAGTAATTCCCACAAGGATGGGGTTAAGACTCATTTGTGGCCCAAAAACAAGACGCTAGCTTTGAAGTGGGACCAATTTGTCCGGTTGAAGCGAGTGGATTGTAGTAAGGGAACCACGTGCACATCTACTGTATGCTGTGCTCATTTCAGCCCGGAGGAGTTCGATGGCTTAGTATAACCAGTGGAAGGTAGAATTCGGAATGAGACTCTGACTGAAACCAGGTGCTGAGCGTGAATGTGAAGCCTGCAATCTCTGTTTTGTACCGACCTACCAGTACATCGCAAGTGTCAGCAGTGATGAAGGTAAACCAGGTAAATTTAATTCCCAACCGTTTAGACTGGGATGGCATTTATCTTTTAAAAAAATATTGATTTCACTTCGACCTGCTCAGTGGCAATTTTAGCATGTAAATCTTGGTGGGGCAAACTCCCCAAAAATTGTTTTCTAGATGCATGCCAGCAAAGCCACTACACAACACAACACTAAACAATACATTAATTGCACCATAACGGTGAGAAACGGTGCCCACAAACTGTTAGGGCCTACATAAAGCTGTCCCAACATCTTAACACTGCTACACCTGGCTTTCAGCAGAGCCTTGTCTGGCAGCGAAACAGTTCATTCAGCCTAATTTACTGCCTTTAAAAAAAAACATAGCTGATATGGCTGACTTGCTAAAACAAATGTGGTTTCGACTGACAATTGAGATGTACAAACTGTGGCATAAGGGGACGACAAGCGGATAAGAGGCAATCCGTAATTTTAATTAAGACATTAATGAGAGAGCTAGAACAGACGTAGTCTATATAACTATTTGTTCAGCACTTTTGAAATGTGTAGCGACAGAATTCAGAACATGGGCCGTTCTTACAGTATTCTCCCAAGTCAGAACCGTAGGATAAATAAAGGGGGCATATAAGCAGACAATGAAAGCACTTACAATATTCAATGATTACATTTCTCTAAAACAGGTTATAGGCTACATGTGCACCACCAAGTCAAAACAGTAGGCGACATTAAGAGACCGGGGAAAAGGGACCAATTGATTAGGGTGAGGCACACATGGGCTACTAACAGCTTACTACACAACATACACTTAGTATTACTTGCTTAGCTACAGTATACATATCTCCCTGGCATATTACATCATTTATGCAGCAGCATACAATACATTTTTTGGACTCACTTTGTTGTGCTGTGCTGTGGGCACACTTTGTCATCAAAGTCTGGCATTCTCTGGATTTATGGTGCTTTCACGACAACTGGGAACTTGGAAAAAAACAAGGTTGAATCATCATGATGATGTTAGTGATCTTCAGGTCGGAGCTCTAGAAAGAGGCCTGAGTTGCGATTCCGAGTTGGATGACCGTTCAAAAGTATTTTCCCAGTCGGAGCTTGTTTTTTTTCTGAGTCGTCTTGAACTCACTGAAGTCAGATTTCCCAGTTCTGAGTTTCCAGTTGTTTGAGTGCGGCAGAAGTCATGCTGGATTGACAGTAGGGCTGTTGCGGTGACCGTATTACCGGCAGTGTCACGGACGTTGAAGGACGGGTCAGACCAAGGCGCAGCGTGAAATGCATACATGTTTATTATAAAGATAAACACACACAAACAAACCAACGTAACGCGACGTCCTCAGGCTAAACACAACTACAAGCCTCTACACGGAACAAGATCTCACAACTAATGATAACAAACAGGCTACTTAAGTATGATCCCCAATCAGAGACAACGAGCGACAGCTGCCTCTGATTGGGAATCACACCCGGCCAAACATAGAACCACAAAACTTAGAATGAGAACATAGAAATAATAACATAGAACTCCACACCCTTACTCAACATACACAAGCCATAAGTCAGGGCGTGACAGGCAGTCACGAGTCATGAAGGCAGTCAAAGTCCACGTGACCATTTAGTCACGGTAATTAGGCTTCTCCATGTGCTGGTCATTAGTAGCCTACCAAACTTGCTAACTGCCTGGTACGCAGCAGTCTATTGTCCCTCTAATCACTGACATCAATGCAAATGTAATCGAAAATCTATTCAAACACTTCATGAGAGCCCTTGAGCTCATGTTGCGCAACATTTCTATAGGCTATGCAATTGCGCGAGTGATGGCCTCTGTTAAAAAGAGGATCCCATCAGCTTTCTATAGGCTAGGCCTACTATATTTATTTCTCAAAAACCACACGAAAAGCGTCCTCCATTCGCCATTTCAGTGCATAGATGACATGTATTTTTTCCCCATTGCCCATTTCGATACAGGTGCATGATAATGGTCCATTCTAAAACAAAACAAATTTCACACATATATTATATGTAAAGACAAGATTAAATCAAGAATAGTCTGATGGGTGACAATATTAGGCTATCACTTGTGAATGATGCCCAGCATAAGAAAGAATGCCTTTTTTCATAGTTGCACACCTCATGTAGCCTAGTCCATAGGCCTACCCTACCAGTCAAAAGTTTGGACACCTACTCATTCAAGGGTTTTTCTTTATTTTTACTATTTTTACATTGGAGAATAATAGTGAAGACACAAACTATGAAATAACATATGGAATCATGTAGTAACCAAAAAAGTGTTCAACAAATCAAAATATTTTATATTTGAGATTCTTCAAAGTAGCCACCCTTTGCCTTGATGACAGCTTTGCACACTCTTGGCATTCTCTCAACCAGCTTCATGAGATAGTCACCTGGAATGCATTTCAATTAACAGGTGTGCCTTGTTAAAAGTTAATTAATTTGTGGAATTTCTTACCTTCGTAATGCGTTTGAGCCAATCAGTTGTGTTGTGACAAGGTAGGGGGGTATACAGAAGATAGCCCTGTTTGGTTAAAGACCAAGTCCATATTATGGCAAGAACAGCTAAAATAAGAAAAGACAGTCCATCATTACTTTAAGACATGAAGGTCAGTCAATACGGAACATTCCAAGAACTTTGAAAGTTTCTTCAAGTGAAGTCGCAGAAACTGGCTCTCATCAGGACCGCCACAGGAATGGAAGACCCAGAGTTACCTCTGCTGCAGAGGAGTTACCAGCCTCAAAAATTGCAGCTCAAATAAATGCTTCACAGAGTTCAAGTCACAGACACATCAACTGTTCAGAGGGGACTGTGTGAATCAGGCCTTCATGGTCGAATTGCTGCTTTGTAACCACTACTAAAGGACACCAATAAGAAGAAGAGACTTGCTTGGGCCAAGAAACACGAGCAATGGACATTAGACCGGTGGAAGTGTGTTCTTTGGTCTGGAGTCCAAATTTGAGATTTTTGGTTCCAACTGATGTGTCTTTGTGAGACGCAGTGTGGGTGAACGGATGATCTCTGCATGTGTAGTTCCCACTGTAAAGCATGGAGGAGGAGGTGTTATGATGTGGGGGTGCTTTGCTGGTGACACTGTCTGTGATTTATTTAGAATTCAAGGCACACTTAACCAGCATGACTACCGCAGCATTCTGCAGCGATACGCCATCCCATCTGGTTTGGGCTTAGTGGGACTATAATTTGTTTTTCAACAGGACAATGACCCAAAACACCTCCAGGCTGTGTAGGGGCTATTTTACCAAGAAGGAGAGTGATGGAGTGCTGCATCAGATGACCTGGCCTCCACAATCCCCCGACCTCAACCAAATTGAGATGGTTTGGAATGTGTTGGACCGCAGAGTGAAGGAAAAGCAGCCAACAAGTGCTCAGCATATGTGGGAACTCCTTCAATACTGTTGGAAAAGCATTCCACTTGAAGCTGGTTGAGAAAATGCCAAGAGTGTGCAAAGCTGTCAACAAGGCTACTTTGAAGAATCTAAAATATATTGATTTGTTTAACACTTTTTTGGTTACTACATGATTCCATATGTTTTATTTCATAGTTTTGATGTCTTCACTATTATTCTACAATGTAGAAAATAGTAAAAATAAAAAATAAAACTTTTGACCGGTTGTGTAATTTATGTCAATTGACTGATTTCCTTATATGAACTGTAACTCAGTAAAATCTTTGAAAGTATTGCATGTTGCGTTTATATTTTTGTTCAGTATATACTTTGTATCCCTCATTTACTCAAGTGTTTACATTATTTTGGCAGTTCCTTCCTTATAGAAACCACGAAGATCACTTCTGATGTAACGGTGTGTGTGCGCGCAACTGGTGGTGACCAAGAGTATTAAAAGCTGGATATAAAAACATATGCCTGGTTCTTGCCGAACTGCCTGTAGTGGGTCAGACCAAAGTATAATCAGCATTAATGTCACGTTCGCTTACAGACGGGACGGACCAAGGCGCAGCGTGATATGCATACGTATTTATTTGACTTATGAACACCACAACAAAACAAGAAACGTGAAGTCCAAGGTACACAAACAACAGACCTAACACGGAACAAGATCCCACAACCCACTAGTGCCAATAGGCTACCTAAGTATGGTCCCCAATCAGAGACAACGAGCGACAGCTGCCTCTGATTGGGAACCACACCCGGCCAACATAGATCTAGACGATCTAGATCTAAACTTAGAAAATACAACATACCACACAGAAAATACACACCCTGACTCAACAAATACGAGTCCCCAGAGTCAGGGCGTGACAATTAAGTTAATAGTAGCAATTTAATTATCTCTCTTATGGATATAAACAATCCCCCCCAAAAATAAAGCCCCACCTTACATTGCTGATGTAATCATAAACAATTCTATATTGGGGACTAAAACAAAATAACTTTGCCAACACAACCAAAAAATGTTTATTTTGATTTTGATGGTGTTACGTTGGTTCAACCTAAGGCTGTTGTTAAGGCCTACCGCAAAGACAACCTTCTGGGTGGTGGGATGGGGCCATCAGTTTGTGAATATCTATGGAACGTGCTTGCATGGCAGGTCAGCTTCTGGAGAGGAGCTGTGTTGGTGGTGTCAGTAGTTGCGGTGGCGGAGGCCCTACTGTTGGAAATATTTGGGGACTCAGAATGGGCATTTTCTGTAAGCATTTGCTTGTCAACAGAATGACCCTTCATCACTTTGTTCCCCGTAAGGGCCACTGTATGAATGTGTGTCAGTGTGTATCAGTTGCTCCCCTCCAGGAGACTCCGCTGGTCTCGCTGTCTCGGTGAGGCTCCGCTGTGTTGGCTACGGTTGGAAGTTGAGGAACCAATGGCTCGACCAGACTCCCTCACTGTGCTCCCTCTGGAGAATTTCCAACCAGGGATTTGAGCGTAGTAAAAGAGGGCGACAGTTTGTCTTTATCTAGACCTTTCCTAGCCATATCCAAGGCCTTCAGGAAGGTCAGAGTTAGGTGACAATGACTTAATAAATGTAGTGAGCTTAGTCACCTGCCTGACCATTCCCGCTGGTTGAAGGTCAGCCGGGACCTGGAAACAGTTACTTGTCTTCCAGGTCCTACTGGCTCGTGACCAAAGAAGTTTAAAAACACTTACCCTTAAGGTTTAAAACTTGAAAAGAGTTCCGTCTTCCTACTAGTCTTTAAGTTTGTGAGAGTAATCTTGAATTCAACTTGAAGTCCTTTGGTTGAAAATAATTATGTGCATAGAGGTGGGAGGAATCACCAACCCTAAAAGGTCTATTTGAGAGGAGTTGCTGTTGAATTCTCCTTGCAGAAAAAGGTGTTCGTTCGAAGGACTAGATAGAATTTTAATCTAATTTTTAAATGGTTCTGAGTCCCCTATTTCAAAATTGTCAATTTAAAAGCCCAAAAGGGATAGGTTAAAAATAACTTGTGTAATGTTTCACCTGTAAAGCTTTCTCCTAGATATAGGACAGACACTTCAAAACCTTTATTCCTTATGATTTATTTTTTGCCTGCCGTTTTTGCCATTTATGAATGTGTTATTCAATGCGTTTCTATGGGCTATAGTAGTAAAGGCCAAATTCAATATTTTATCAAATAATTTTCAAATACCTAAAAGGGGTCCTAAAAATCAAAATCAAATAGCTAAATGAGCAATCTTAAAACAATTCCATATGTTCCCTTACAAAAATGTACCATGGCAGTACAATTAAGCAATAAGGCCCAAGGGGGTGTGGCCAATATACCACCGCTAAGGGCTGTTCTTAGGAACAATGCAAGGCGGAGTGCCTGGATACAGCCCTTAGCCGTGGTATGTTGGCCATACCACAAATCCCAGAGGTGCCTTTTAGCTATTATAAACTGGTTACCAATGTAATTAGAGCAGTAGAAATAAATGTTTTGTCATACCCGTGGTATACGGTCTGATAAGTCGCTCTGGATAAGAGCGTCTGCTAAATGACTAAAATGTAAAAATGTAAATGTAATAAATCAGCATTCAGGGCTCGAACCACCCAGTTTATAATGAAAGAAAATACCATGTTTTTTTGGTCACTACCATGGCAGAAAAATACCATGGTATTTTCCTGCCATGGTAGTGACAAAAAAACATGCTTTTTTCATTGTACTAGCTACCATGGTACACAAATTAACCATGGTTAATTTCTCCCCTCTTGCCTACGGAACTGTGAGGGGAACGGCACCTCCTTACCTTCAGGTTCTGATCAGATCCTACACCCAAACGAGGGCACTGCGTCCATCCACCTCTGGCCTGCTAGCTCCCCTACCTCTACGGAAGCACAGTTCCCACTCAGCCCAGTCAAAGCTATTTGCTGCTCTGGCACCCCAATGGTGGAACAAGCTCCCCCATGACGCCAGGACAGTGGAGTCACTGACCACCTTCCGGAGACACTTGAAACCCTACCTCTTTAAGGAATACCTGGAATAGTATAAAGTAATCCTTCTACCCCCCCACCCACACCCCCCCATTTAAAAAAAAAAATACAAAAAAAGTGGTTGTCCCACTGGCTATCATAAGTTGAATGCACCAATTTGTAAGTCGCTCTGGATAAGAGCGTCTGCTAAATGACGTAAACGTAGGACATTGAAAAAACACCATGGTTTTGTACTAGCAGCATGTAGTGAAACATGAAAGCATGGTAGTTGTATACAATGTATTATGATGGTCTGTGTCCCACCGTTTTTTCGGGTAAAGTGACCGAAAACAGTAATTTATGGTACTCATAATACATCATTGGTCTAGTAGTGTAGTGTACCCTCTTAAACCTTGGGACGTGGACAGGGTATGGTGAGGAGAATGAAGGGATTCTGAAACCTTTTAAGATTTCAAATAGTTAAGTTTATCTGATGTGTCTCGTCAATACAGTTTTCAGTTGGCTCTCAACTGACTTGGCTACTCTTATACAATTCTAAATACTCAACATACCATTTTTTTTAAAAAAGGTATTAATTATCATCTTATCTCATACATACATTTTCATCATGTATTTGTATTTATTATGGATACCCATTAGCTGCTGGGGCAAACTTAAGGCAGTTATAACAAATTTTAAAACATTACATTCATAAGATTTTACAACACACTAAGTGTGTGCCCTCAGGCCCCTACTCCACCACCACATATCTACAACGCAAAATCCATGTGTACGTGTGTATAGCGCGTGTGTGTATGCATGTGTCTGTGCCTATGTTTGTGTTGCTTCACAGTGCCCGCTATTCCATAAGGTGTATTTTTATGTTTTTTTTTAAATCTGATTCTACTGCTTGCAGTTACCTGATGTAGAATAGAGTTCCATGTAGTCATGGCTCTATGTAGTACTGTGCACCTCCCATAGTCTGTTCTGGACTTGGACTGTGAAGAGACCTCTGGTGGCATGTTGTGGGGTATGCATGGGTGTCTGAACTGTGTGCTAGTCGTTTAAACAGACAGCTCGGTGCTTTCAACATGTCAATACCTCTCACAAATACAAGTAGTGATGAAGTCAATCTCTAATCCACTTTGAGCTAGGACAGATTGACATGCATATTATTAATGTTTGAACTCTGTGTACATCCAAGGGCCAGCCTTGCTGCCCTGTTCTGAGCCAATTGCAATTTTCCTAAGTCCCTCTTTGTGGCACCTGACCACATGACTGAGCAGTAGTCCAGGTGGACGGACTTCTCCCCATCCTAGCTACTGTTGTATCAATTTGTTTTGACCATGACAGTTTACAATCCAGGGTTACTCCAAGCAGTTTAGTCACCTCAACTTGCTCAATTTCCACATGATTACAATATTTAGTTGAGGTTTAGGGTTTAGTGAATGATTTGTCCCAAATACAATGCTTTTAGTTTTTGAAATATTTAGGACTAACTTATTCCTTGCCACACATTCTGAAACTAACTGCAGCTCTTTGTTAAGTGTTGCAGTCATTTCAGTTGCTGTAGTAGCTGACGTGTATAGTGTTGAGTCATCCGCATACATAGACACACTGGCTTTACTCAAAGCCAGTGGCATGTCGTTAGTAAAGGTTGAAAAAAGTAAGGGGCCTAGACAGCTGCCCTGGGAAATTCCTGATTCGACCTGGATTATGTTGGAGGCGCTTCCATTAATGAACACCCTCTGTGTTCTGTTAGACAGGTAACTGTTTATCCACAATATAGCAGGGGGTGTAAAGCCATAACACACACGTATATAGGTTGAGCTTGAAAATCGCACTTCAGCTGACGTGACGTGTAGCTTTCCCAACATCTCTCAAGCTCAACTGGAGCACTGGGCCAGCCACTCCTAAATAGCACATGGGCCAACACAGGTGAAACACCTTCACACTAACTAGATGGCAACCAGCACAGGTGTAACACATAATGACTGACGAGGTGACGCCAATCGGTGCGCCCCAATGTGTTAAAATGCTATACGTGCTAAAAGTCCAACCTCAAAATATAAATGGAAAAACCAAAACCTTTTTAATATTATATTTAATATTAATATGATTTTTACAAATTCATTTACGTATATTAAATCAATTTCTGGTCCAGAAGATAATCTCTGTTCATTCTCCAAATTCTGTCACTAAGTGTATTTTCTATTGGCGTAATTAAACATGATACCGGAGATCCGTGATGTCATCAATTTTGTTGAGTGCATTTTATTTTTTATTTTCTTACATTGAGGAAAAAAAAGTATTTCGTAGTTGGGAATCATTTGTAGTGATAAAAATGTTCAGCCTCTTTGGAGGTTCCCTAAATGTGCCTTTTTTATTAATACATAATATTAATAATTTATAGAGTCATTTGGGGTGCCCGTCAGTCCAGGTGGGGTGATACCTTTACAAGAGTACAGTAGGTAGCGGTGTATGCACCTCACGGTTGCGATCTGCCAATACAAATGTAAAGAAGAAGACACTTGACTGGCTTTACCTAGCATCACATACTGTATAATAGGTGAGATATGGAGAAGATGGTCAGTGCGTCCACTCAACAGAGAAAGAACAACAAATGCACGCCATTAGCTAGGTTTCCATCTAATTTGCGACAGATTTTCATAGAGCCAAATTAAAATACAAGTTAAATGGGTTTCCGTCACATTTTCAACTCTACTGATGGTTTTGTCACAAAAACTGTTGCGTTATATAGTGTGTGTGCGCTCTAGCCAACAGCTCCCAGATACGGTGCGGGTAGGATACCTACATTATGAGATTACTATGGATAAGAGCGATATTATTTGTATTTGTCAAATGGCAGCCAAGCATCGATCATCATGTCACCAGAATAAGGCCCTCGATATTTATTGGAAAGCAGCATTAAGCTCATCACCTTGCACTTTCACCACCCTGTGACGTTCATCATAACTTATTCATCTGTAGCCTAATAAACTGCATGCTTTCCCGAGTCGTAATGGGAGGACCACACAACATATCATCACGTGACTCCAAGTTAACTTCCCATATGATGGTTATTATATCAATATTTGCGCATAAAGGTGTTTCCACCGCCGTTTTTCGCACAATTAATTTTACCGACACAAAAAGATCCCATCATATTGAACGTACAAATTGTCTCTCTGCATTTATAAAATTGTACCAGCATTTCATGTTTCCATAAACCCGGTCGTTTAAAAAAAAAGAAATTATGCGTCCGGTAATTCTTCCACATGAAATGGCTGGATAGAAACCTGGTTATTGATGAGGAGCATCATTTTGTGTACTTCAGGATAACTGCTTGCCGTTTCGATGATCATGTGCGTCGCATTGCCCCTTTTCATCAATCAAACACACCGTTCCCCAATTGATGTTGCTGAAAGATTTTCCCTTACTGTATATCCCAGCACATGGACCAAGAAGGCCGTTTTCTAATGTTGAATTGTACCTTACATGGTGAAAAATACACATTGGGTGTTTCTCAATATGCATCCAACCGTGCTCCACACGCTCATGCTCCAAGTGCATTCTCTGATGACGTTCTCGAGTACTTTCTTATGAGGACGAGAGCGTGGAGAACGCATAAAACATTTAATTTGAGAAGCACTTGCACTCCCCCTACTGTATTACCTCACGCTGCATCTCTCCATTCACTGTTTTAGCAGGTGACCTAAATTAAACATTCGATATGTGTGATTTACAGGATACCTGGAGATTATTATTCCCAACTACAAAAGACTATGCCATTTTTTTCTCAATGTAAGAAAAGCTATTCAAGAATTGACAACAACAAAAAAATCCCAAAATGCACTCAACAATTTACTTTATTCAAAATGCATGATATAGTGATATCAAAATTCATGATATAGTGATATCGGACCATTCTCCGTTATCATGTTTAAATACACCACTAGAAAATACTCTTAGCGACAAACGAAAAAATCTTTACCATTACAAATGTAGACATAGACAGAGAAAAGCCGAAGCCCCTATATAATTTGGGATGACTAAGGAGTACATTAGTGGGATGATAATCTCATACTCTTCAAAAGTTACATCTGATTTAGAAATTTAAATTAAAGAAAAATAAATCACTAAAATATTTACAAGCTAAAGAAGAGAATACAATTTTGGAATGTATGCAGGAATACAATCTTTTACTTATGAAGAGAGTCAACAACTACAGGTTAAACTCAAATATTATACAACTTAATGGTAAATAAACCTGGTAAATATTTTGCAGCTGTCACAAAACAAATACATGCGAAACCAGTTTTAAAAGATAAAGATAGAAAAGCAGTAATTAGAAACAACGCGATTAATGACAATTTTAAAGCTTCTATGAAAATGTATAGAAATCTGAATTATCAAGACGGATCCTATAGCCTTCTTGGTATCCAATTGGTAGTTACAGTCTTGTTCCATCGCTGCAACTCCCGTACGGACTCAGGAGAGGCGAAGGTTGAGACCCATGCGTCCTCCGAAACACGACCCCGCCAAGCCGCACTGCTTCTTGACACACTGCTCGCTTAGCCCGGAAGCCAGCCGCACCAATGTGTCAGAGGAAACACCGTACAACTGGCGACATGAGTCAGCGTGCATGCGCCCACGCCTCCATAAGGAGTCGCTAGAGTATGATGGGACAAGGACATTGCTGGGCCAATTGTGCACTGCCTCACGGGTCTTCCGGTTGCGGCCGGCTGCGACACAGCCTGGGATCAAACCCGGGTCTGTAGTGACGCTTCTAGCTCTGCGATGCAGTGCCTTAGACCGCTGTGCCACTCGGGAGGCAAACTCAATAACTCTGAAGCAATTATCAACAGACAGAGATCACAGAAGAAGAAATATTAGATACTGTCAAAACATTAGCACGGAGAAAAGCACCAGGAATGGATGGCTTTCCAATAGAATTCTATTCAACATTTAGGGACAAAATAGGCACTCTATTTACACAAATGACAACACACGTCACTCAATTCATTACCTCCTAGTTCCATGTATCAGACAGTTATTTCAGTGATATTAAAATCAGGAAATCTGGAGAGTAAGTTTAATGTAACAACAAAGCTTATAAGCAACAGACTTAATACATATAAATCAAACAGGGTTTATGAAAAATAGTTTAATGTTGTATAAATGTCCTAAAGCAAAATTATATACAAATAATACATTATCTGATGAAATTGCTTTAGAAAGGATGTCCCCTCTTCCGCTCCTGTTTGGACTGGCAATTGAACCACTTACAGACAGAATTAGACAGGACCCAAACGTAACAGATATCATCAGTATTTTATATAGTTCTTTGAAACTTTAAAAAGACAATAGGTCTTTAACCACGTGACTTAGCAACCTCATTTCAACTCTCCATTATTCCTTATATAGAGATGCATGTTGCACACACTTTAGTTCTCATAAAGTTATTCACATTTTTTTTACATAAAAATATTTCTACAAAATCACTTAAAATTCAATAGCTCCTTGACCATGTGATCCATTAAACCAACTTTGTATTGTTCACAGGGTAGAGGAACACTTTTCGCAGATTTGTCTAAATAGATTTTACCTTTAATTTATTAGTTCGAATTTCAATAGTTCCTTGATCGCATGACCTAGGCACCTTATATGTATTGTTCACAGGGTAGGTAAACACATTGCACACCCTTTGTTTTTGTTTTTCAGAAAGCGCAAGATTTTATATAAATATTTAAAACGTTAACATTTCAATAGCGACTTAGCAACCTAATTTCAACTGTCCAACTGTCCAATCGTTCACATAAATCTTTGGCATGTACATCAAATGATAAATCAAAGTCACAAATGCATCTATTGCGAAAAGAGTTGGCTATATGGTAAACCATTTTTTTAATGAAGGTGATATCTACTGAAGTGAAGAAATGTATTTCTATCAGTTTATTTTCCTCAGTGTGCAAGCCATTGCCATCTTTCTTAACCAAAACATTTAAAAAAGGAAACGTTCTTTATCGGATACCAATGTAAATGTAATGGACGACATCCTGGAATTCATGCCTTCAGAAAGTATTCACACCCCTTGACTTTTTCCACATTTTGTGGTGTTACAGACTGAATGGCCTACACGCAATACCCCGTAATGTCAAAGTG
The DNA here is from genome assembly GCF_020615455.1 of Coregonus clupeaformis. Lineage (NCBI taxonomy): Eukaryota > Metazoa > Chordata > Actinopteri > Salmoniformes > Salmonidae > Coregonus > Coregonus clupeaformis. Next base: position 3,739,641 of record NC_059205.1, on the reverse strand, counting down.
GAATTTTGTTTTTAGAATTTTTTACAAAAGGAAAAGCTGAAATGTCTTGAGTCAATAAGTATTCAACCCCTTTGTTATGGAAGTCCTAAATTAGTTCAGGAGTAAACATTTTCTTAACAAATACCGTAATAAGTTGCATGGACTCACTGTGTGCAATAATAGTGTTTAACATTATTTTTGAATGACTACCTTATCTCTGTACCCCACACATACAGTTGAAGTCAGAAGTTTACATACACTACGGTTGGAGTCATTAAAACTAGTTTTTCAACCACTCCACAAATGTCTGGTTAACAAACTATAGTTTTGGCAAGTCGGTTAGGACATCTACTTTGTGCATGACACAAGTAATTTTTCCAACAATTGTTTACAGACAGATTATTTCACTTATAATTCACTGTATCACAATTCCAGTGGGTCAGAAGTTTACATACACTAAGTTGACTGTGCCTTTAAACAGCTTGGAAAATTCCAGAAAATGATGTCATGGCTTTAGAATCTTCTGATAGGCTAATTGACATCATTTGAGTGTACCTGTGGATGTATTTCAAGGCCTACCTTCAAACTCAGTGCCTCTTTGCTTGACATCATGGGAAAATCAAAAGAAATCAGCCAAGACCTCAGAAAAAAATGCTAGACCTCCACAAGTTTGGTTCATCCTTGGGAGGAATTTCCAAACGCCTGAAGGTACCACGTTCATCTGTACAAACAATAGTACGCAAGTATAAACACCATGGGACCACGCAGCCGTCATACCGCTCAGGAAGGAGACGCATTCTGTCTCCTAGAAATGAACATACTTTGGTGCGAAAAGTGCAAATCAATCCCAGAACAACAGCAAAGGACCTTGTGAAAGATGCTGGAGGAAACAAGTACAAAAGTATCTATATCCACAGTAAAACAAGTCCTATATCGACGTAACCTGAAAGGCCGCTCAGCAAGGAAGAAGCCACTGCTCCAAAACCGCCATAAAAAAGCAAGACTACGGTTTCCAACTGCACATGGGGACAAAGATTGTACTTTTTGGAGAAATGTCCTCTGGTCTGATGAAACAAAAATAGAATTGTTTGGCCATAATGACCATCGTTATGTTTGGAGGAAAAAGGGGGTTACTTGCAAGCCGAAGAACACCATCCCAACCGTGAAGCACGGGGGTGGCAGCATCATGCTGTGGGGGTGCTTTTCTGCAGGAGGGACTGGTGCACTTCACAAAATAGATGGCATCATGAAGAAGGAAAATTATGTGGATATATTGAAGCAACATCTCAAGACATCAGTCAGGAAGTTAAAGCTTGGTCGCAAATGGGTCTTCCAAATGGACAATGACCCCAAGCATACTTCCAAAGTTGTGCCAAAATGGCTTAAGGACAACAAAGTCAAGGTATTGGAGTGGCCATCACAAAGCCCTGACCTCAATCCTATAGAAAATGTGTGGGCAGAACTGAAAAAGCGCGTGCGAGCAAGGAGGCCTACAAACCTGACTCACTTACACCAGCTCTGTCAGGAGGAATGGGCTAAAATTCACCCAACTTATTGTGGGAAGCTTGTGGAAGGCTACCCGAAATGTTTGACCCAAGTTAAACAATTTAAAGGCAATGCTACTGTGGTGTCCAAGACAACGTTGCTAATTATGCTGTGATGATAAGAAGTCCGCTTACACTGTTCTTTGATTATAAAGATTTATTGTATTAAAGTTCACAGTATTAAATTTACAGATATCTGCAGTTATATCTGGAGAGAAACGGCCAATCTGTTGATCCCATATGTTGTCTCTCTCCCAGTCCTTTGTTTAAGACATGGTATTTATATCCTATGTGACATAATATGGCGTGATTTTAATAAACCAATCCCTGGCCTTCCACATATCTCCCCATATCCTTTATTCCAAGAAGCCTATGTAGCTTTCCAGATGTTTCTGCAAGCAGAGCCAAGTTCCCTCTAACACACTTTTATGCAAACGTCAGCAAAATCATAGACCCTCAGACACTACACTACCAAATACTAATTGAGTGTATGTAAACTTCTGACCCACTGGGAATGTGATGAAAGAAATAAAAGCTGAAATAAATAATTCTCTCTACTATTATTCTGACATTTCACATTCTTAAAATAAAGTGGTGATCTTAACTGACCTAAGTCCGGGAATTTTTACAAGGATTAAATGTCAGGAATTGTGAAAAACTGAGTTTAAATGTGTATGTAAACGCCCTACTTCGACTGTACAGTGGCTTGCGAAATTATACACCCCCCTTGGCATTTGTCCTATTTTGTTGCCTTACAACCTGGAATTAAAGTGGATTTTTTTTTGGGGGGGTTGTAATATTTGATTTACACAACATGCCTACCACTTTGAAGATGCAAAATATTTTTTCTTTTGAAACAAACAAGAAATAAGACAAGAAAACAGAACTTTAGCATGCATAACTATTCACCCCCCATTCTTCAAGGCAAAACTGCTCCAGCTCCTTCAAGTTGGATGGGTTCGGCTGGTGTACAGCAATCTTTAAGTCATACATTTACATTTTAGTCATTTAGCAGACGCTCTTATCCAGAGCGACTTACAGTTAGTGAATACATTTTTTTTTTTTTTTTTATACTGGCCCCCCGTGGGAATCGAACCCACAACCCTGGCGTTGCAAACGCCATGCTCTATCAACTGAGCTACATCCCTGCCGGCCATTCCCTCCCCTACCCTGGACGACGCTGGGCCAATTGTGCGTCGCCCATGAGTCTCCCGGTCGCGGCCGGCTGCGACAGAGCCTGGATACGAACCAGGATCTCTAGTGACACAGTTAGCACTGCGATGCAGTGCCTTAGACCACTGCGCCACTCAGGAGCTCATACCATAGATTCTCAATTGGATTGAGGTCTGGGCTTTGACTAGGCCATTCCAATACATTTAAATGTTTCCCCTTAAACCACTCAAGTGTTGCTTTAGCAGTATGCTTCGGGTCATTGTCCTGCTGGAAGGTGAACCTCCGTCCCAGTCTGAAATCTCTGGAAGAATGAAACAGGTTTCCCTCAAGAATTTCCCTGTATTTAGCGCCATCCATCATTCCTTCAATTCTGACCAGTTTCCCAGTCCCTGCCGATGAAAAACATCCACACAGCATGATGCTGCCACCACCGTGCTTCACTGTGGGGATGGTGTTCTCAGGGTGATGAGAGGTGTTGGGTTTACGCCAGACATAGCGTTTTCCTTGATGGCCAAAAAGCTCAATTTTAGTCTCATCTGACCAGAGTACCTTATCCAATATGTTTGGGGAGTCTCCCAAATGGCTTTTGGCGAACACCAAACGTGTTTGCTTATTTGTTTCTTTAAGCAATGGCTTTTGTCGTATATGATGAATGGTGGTCGTCATTGCTGATGAACAAAAGGAGTCTGCTCATACTGAACGTTGATCATAAGGTTTATTCAGATCACAAGCTTCAGCATGAGTAACAGACTTGCAAGGTCTGGAGAGCAGTGTCCTCCAATTCCAATGTCTGCTCTGTCCTATCTTCTTCGTGTACCCCTATTTATAACCAATGCAACAAGATGGGCTCCCTCTTCTGGCCAGTTTTACAATACACTTCCTGTCTATTATATGTTACATTATACTAAACATTGCCTTTTGATACTAACATAACCAACATTCCATTTCTTCATGAAAAACATTTAAAACAGTCATAATTTCCATACACTACATTTCCCCCTTCGAGACTAAACTAAGTCTCAAAACAAACAGAATATAATTATGACCAGTAACATTTATCTTATTGAATATTCTTAACCTTAAACCCAAAAACATTCTCCTCTAGAGTGTAAATACCTTTCTTATGAAATATGAATAACTGTTGATGAAATGTTAACACATTACTATGAATTATGAATAAATCTTTATGAAGTGTGAACACATTACTATGAATTATGAATAAATCTTTATGGAGTGTGAGAGCGAAAAACTGTCAGGCAACCTTTGTTCCAAATCCATCCATCCATCAATCAAGACAGTAAAATTCTCTCACGGTCCCTCTGCCCCAGGCAACCACCGCGGTACTCCAGATAAACTCATAAACCATGTAAATACATTTGAAACTATGATGCCATTAAATACACATGTTTCCCCTGCAAACAAAATCCTATCCAGAAACATCCACTCTCAAGCTGGTCAACCCATAGGACCTGAAAGGGAATCTCTCCCTGCCTAAACGTCCTTTCCCTAACCCCACCGAAATAAACAAAAGCATCTAAGATCCTCATCTGCATTCAATAACATCAAACATCATTCTACTAAAATCAATACCTAAGAATATGACACAATTATGTATTACACATCAAATATGTCTATATTTCATTGCTGACACTGGAATGTAGTCCACTACACTTCATCTCCTCCGTAGTCTCCTCCGTAATCTCGACTTCCACTGCATCGTTGATGATGGAATCAGCCACACCCTCCTTGTTTCATCTCCTCCAGTCATATTGTCCCTTCATATTGTCTTTGTTTGAGTCACATGTTCCCCCAAATGCTTCTGGAATGAAAAGAAAAGAAACGACCAAACAGTATCCTTTGCAAAACAACCACTTTCAAATTAAACCTCAATTTCACCTAAGAATTTAAAAAATGATATATCAATGATGTATGAATCACATTAACCTATCCCCCCTTGATTCATAAAATCATTCTAAAAATCATACTAATATTGAGAAAAAAAAATTTTTTTTTTTTGAAAAATCATCAAATAATCCAAAATGATATTTATCCATCAGTTCCACTTGTCCATCTTTATCCAGATCCGGAACAGTCAACACCGGTATCTGAGTGTTGTCTCCAGGCACCACTTCTCCAACCTATCTCAATCTCATAACTTTCTCAAAAGTCAGTACAAACATCACACAGTGTTATCAAAGCTGAAACTAAAATCTAACCCATCACTGCCCCTACTGGCCTAATTGATCTTGCAACCAACTCTTCTCAAATCTCTCAAACACATCCCTTATAATGCATCTATAACCCCAGTGATATTATCTGACCTATCTGGACTCAAAGTATAACTAATATTTATCCATATGATCTTCCCAAATGTTACACCATACCATGGAAGAAGTCCCCCCTTCTCCCTTAGACTTATTCTCCAATGGTAGGCTTGAAGACTATGACATGTAGCCATGTCACCCTTTTAACCCTAGATTTAGCTGTGTCCAATGCTATCCCTCTTATAATGGTAAAACCTCATATGGAAGCTTCAACGTTAACATGTAACAAAATCCTTTCCATCCATAATGTAAGAATATATATGCTTTTATCATCCCAAACCCTCTAAATATCTCTAAAATTCCCCATAGTCAAATTGTCAGGCACAAGCTAATCTTTTAACCATCAACGTCTTGCTCTTCTTACTACCTGCTACCTAAAAAGTAACATATTTCTCATTACTACCCTTAAGGTCATGCTTATCCAAAGTTATCATATAACATCCCAATCTGATCTTCCCAGGAACACACCCCTTACCTCATATGTTTTATTAGAACAAAAACAACTTTTAGCCCTCAATGTTTCACCTGAATACTTCAGGATTCTGTTGTTACCTGCTTTTCCTTTCCCATTTAACAATTCCCATATTAATTCACTTAACCCAATTCCACCTAACCCTAGGCTTAAACCACTGTTCTGACAACGACATTATTCTATCTGTCAATGACTGTTGCTGATACCACAGTCATGACAAATCATAAGACTGAACCACACCTGATAGAGGCTGCGCAACCGTCTAACATGTTTGGGATGGAATTCTCAACAGACATGGACCCTCAAGATTCCTCACTGATCTTACAGAATGAGTTAATCTATCTCTAATTTCCACAACAGAAGAACGAGCGGTACTGATCAGATACCTCTCCCTGTCTGTCATCAAAATCAAAAGACCCCATCCTGCAGCTTCCATGATGAATCTCTCTTCTCCCTTTCCGATTAATCTATATTGTTTCTATTAATATCTGCTCTCCTATTTTAATCCTATTCGTACTATCATTGACAGCCCTCTCCATCCGTAACATACACTCCTGAGTCATTAATTTCTTTCCAGTTACCATTAACGTCGTTGATTTAGTTGATGAATTAAAACCCTTAATTCCCTCTAGTGGGAAAGCTACCAATATCCTATGTGTATTATTCACTGTTGGAGTGACTACTGTAATAAACTTATCCTTAACTCCCTCTGTGACTGTGGAAACTTCTACAGACTTCAAATCTTCCATTATAAGCATCACCTTACAAATTACATAGCCCTTTAACCAATAATTCTTAACTGGAACAAATTTGTATGCTTTCACTAGATAAGTACACATATTCTCCCTGATTATCTCTCTCTCTCTCTCTCTCTCTCTGTGAAAGAACCGTCATCATCCTAAATGGCATATTATTATTATTATTATCCTAACTCTAATAACAGTATTTTCCCCCTATAATTGGTGCTGGACCCCTATAATCAACCTAGTTTTCCCAAAGCTCTGAACTCTTTACTTGTACTTCCATCAATCACCACTAGTGTCACTTTTTCCCCCTTTCAGTTCTACCTCTAAACTTTAAACCTTTTGATTATAACAAAAGGTACCCACAATTACCTTGATCTTCCTATTCTAAAGTATCATTCATTACTGTTCTCTCTCTCTCTCTTACTACTAACTTTAAAACTTAACTTACTGTCTCAGAGTTCCTTCAACCCTAATCTACTCCTAACTTATTTTAATCTAATCTTTTCTCTCATAACATTTAAAAAACCTTTTTCCACTGATTTATTGACAAAATTCCTTCCCCACCAATTTTTAGAATACGTGATTGGGAATTCCCCACCTGCTCCTGACTCCTTTACACAGACTTGGCAAAACCGACTAAACACCTTTAGCCTAACCTCAAATCTCTTGGTGTAAGGATGTAACCCAGAATAACAGTCACTCTATTAAGTTTATTTTCCCAGACAGATTGTCTAACAGGCAATCTAATACATTATCATCCTTCCTATGATATTATCTTTTAAGCAAATGATTCCCAAAAACCCTACTTTTTAAAATATTCTACCCAACAGTCAGTCGTCTAGTGTGCCTCTGATTGAACACTTCAATTTACACCATGCATCTCTTCCCACAATGTCATTGATATATTGTACAAAAGCATCTATATTAGTATGTCTATTTTAATTCCTATTTGACTTCTATAGCAGAGCTCAATTGATTCCTTAAGAGTAATTAAACTGTTTTACTACTTCCAATCCCTATCCTAACCTAATTAGTTTATTTTACAGAGTGGATATGGATAACCTCTTTAGGCTGAACCCAGATAAGTTTTTCCCCTATTCACTATCACTTCTAATGGTCGGTTGTTTTTACTTCAATTGTTGGCTATTTTCCCTTCTTCTCTAATCGATGCTCTCAGCTGATACCCCCCTTCCGGATATTCTAGGCACTCTAGAATATTTAGTGTTCACCTGGAGAACAGGTGATCTTGAATTGCCCCTGTATCTTCCTTAAAAATGTTCTCTTGTTTCCTCCTGACTTGTTGCTGTGGATAGGGAACATCTGGTACCCCCCTTGGCTGGTACAATTGCATTTGATATTGTTCAGTTGAAGCTGTAACAGTGATTGTTGATTTGGTTCACTCTGATTCTTCATAACCAAAACTTCTATTCTCCACCAGTTGTATGATTGAGTTTTCAAAGTTTCTTCGTCTTGTTCTTTCTCGTTGTTGACATATCAGTATTCTTCAAAAGGTTATCTTCTAAGTTCTGTTCTTGAAATATCATCTTCTTACTAGTGGCCTTTCCTTTGGCCTCACTGTATTATTCTTCTCCTTCAATTCTTGAGGTCTTCATCCAGTCGTGTTACTTCTTCCACTTCTCCATTTCTTCTTTGCTCTTGTACCTTCAACTTTCATCAGAGATCAAATCTCTAGTATCCATTTCTTCTTTCCTCTCTTGCCACTTCCCTCTGATCACAGAGTCACCTCCACCCATGACCTCTCATCAATCACTCTCATCTTCATCATCCTCTTCTCCTTCACATTCCAGACATCTCATTTTCTTCCGTCTTCTGGATTCATCTTCATCGTTGTTACTGCGGGTACCCTATCTATTATTTGTCTATATTTCTGATGCAATAATCACTCCTGGATGATCATTGTAAGCTGAGAATAAACATCCCTAAGCTCTACTTTTTAAACCTATCTTATCGCTGACATATTTTATCAATTTCTGTTTGAGAATGAAGGACAACTTTTGTTTCACTTGCCGGATAACCTAGCAACACTTTAGTTAAAGGATTACCACTATGCACTATATCAACCCGTGTAATGACTTTCATAGTCCTGATATCTTTTTCCCCATTGTAACAACCCTTTATATTCCTTTATTGTGAACTATCTTATTTTAAACTATATAGCCTATGTAGGCTTCCCCCCTTAAATTATTAATATAAACCTAACAACTCCAAATAAATCCAAATAAGTCAATTAAAAATCATGAATAATTAAAACCAATTTTTATTCCTATATCCTATGTCCCCAATTTATCCATTAGTGTTGACTATATTACCACAACCCATCAAATGCAAGTAAATTAGTCAACTCCAAAGCAATCCCAAAAACAAAGCCTCTAACCCTTCAATACTACAATTCCCATCAAATGCCAGTGATACACAGAGTCACCCAAAATGCAATTTTTAATGAAATAGTATTTGCCAAGCCTATGCAAAATCGTCATAACATCACATATCTTGTAACAGTAACCTGTTTTATGACTTGATCCTCTGCAGCGTCACGTGATCACTTCCTGTATCTCCTCGCTCCCCCTCTCTCCTGTCTCTCATGACAAGGGACAAAGACACAGAAACAGCTTTTAATAGTTAATGCCATCACTGAGTATTTCCAACCATTCAATATTCATTCGTTCTACATTATTCACTCTAAGACTAAACTCAGAACTAAATAGATCGCTCAAAAACATTTATTTTTATTTTTATTCGTTATTTAATTATTTAATTCACTCTATTATAATCCGTTACCATATATTTAATTTATAAATTCAATAGGTACCCAAACAAGTTTCATCTTAACCCACCGCCGTTTAAACTAGAATCATCGTGTTAAAATTTCTCCTCTGTCTGTCTATTTGTTCCGTCGTCTGTGTTCCTCTGTCTCCCCCTGCAGTTTAACCAATGTGTTGTTTTGCAGAATCCCACGCATGCGCAAATATCATTTATTACATAGATCGCTCCAAAACATTTCATTTAATTGTAATCGTCTTTTAATTTAATTAATTATACTCCGTCAACATATATTTGATTTATAACTTTACTACATCTCGCCAAATAGTTTCCCGTTCAAATAAAAGTCACTCTAATGATTTTAAAAGATTCGTGTCCACCTTTCCTTCTCGGTAGCTATTAAACCCCTGCAAAGAAACCCCAAAGACCTCTGACCTTAAGCCACCATTTTGTTTTGTAGGCTCAACGCGCCCACATGTCGTAGTTTTCGCCCTGTAAACTCCCGCGCATGCGCACATCCCCTTAAGCCCATGCTGACCACACAATAGACCGATAGCATTACGCTACAGCGTCACTATTTTATACGTTATACTCACACAATTACACATAACAGAGCTCACATTTGCGTAGAACTTTCAGTTCCACCACATACAAACAAGTTTAAGAGGCTTGAATCCATCGCAGTGGACCTCTAAGGTTGAGATTATCATGTAGCACGCAACACAATTAGCCTTTAGCATTAGCCTTTCGCTAACTGCGGCCTACAACATGTAACAAAACCCAGCATTGCGTTCCTTTAATTGAGTACTGTTTCGTTTGCCCTAAATTTATTCTGCCGTGGGTAAGGCTATTTAAGTGAGCGATCCTCCCCAATGCAAATATCCCGTCGGACAGAAGTTGAGCAAGCCATCCCCAATAAATTTTCAACCAAACCCCAGTCCCAGACTGACCTGAAACTCATAATGCGTTGCCAGGATTTTGGCCCACCCTGTTGGTCGCCTCGTCACGAGGGCTTATCTAAACCTGCAATGCTCTAAAATACATATCTTGGCCCCGACTGTTCTTGACTTACTATTCAAGCAACACATCTCTATAAACAATTTTTAAAATTTGTATAATGATTAGCCAGACCCCAGTCATCAGCAAAAACACCACCTAAGGCACAGTCATAAGGGTACATTCCTCCAGTGTACACAAGCAGTAACAAAACCAACAACTTAGCTGTGTTTGGTCGGGTCATGACTCCAGACCGAAGTTAGCTTGAGTTAGCTTGGCGACTCCAAATGCAGCAAAGAAGGATTGCATCATCCCTCCTGGCAAGCTCGCCATTATGTCGTATATGATGAATGGTGGTCGTCATTGCTGATGAACAAAAGGGAGTCTGCTCATACTGAACGTTGATCATAAGGTTTATTCAGATCACAAGCTTCAGCATGAGTAACAGACTTGCAAGGTCTGGAGAGCAGTGTCCTCCAATTCCAATGTCTGCTCTGTCCTATCTTCTTCGTGTACCCCTATTTATAACCAATGCAACAAGATGGGCTCCCTCTTCTGGCCAGTTTTACAATACACTTCCTGTCTATTATATGTTACATTATACTAAACATTGCCTTTTGATACTAACATAACCAACATTCCATTTCTTCATGAAAAACATTTAAAACAGTCATAATTTCCATACACTACACTTTTTTCTGGCCACTCTTCCCGTAAAGCCCAGCTCTGTGGAGTGTACGGCTTAAAGTGGTCCTATGGACAGATACTCCAATCTCCGCTGTGGAGCTTTGCAGCTCCTTCAGGGTTATCTTTGGTCTCTTTGTTGCCTCTCTGATTAATGCCCTCCTTGCGTGGTCCGAGAGTTTTGGTGGGCAGCCCTCTCTTGGCAGGTTTGTAGTGGTGCCATATTCTTTCCATTTTTTTATAATGGATTTAATGGTGCTAGATGGGTAAAAAATAATAAAAAGCAGACATTGAATATACCTTTGAGCATGTTGAAGTTATTAATTACACTTTAGATGGTGTATCAATACACCCAGTCACTACAAAGATACAGGCGTCCTTCCTAACTCAGTTGCCGGAGAGGAAGGAAACCGCTCAGGGATTTCACCATGAGGCCAATGGTGACTTTAAAACAGTTACAGAGTTTAATGGTTGCGATACGACAAAACTGAGGATGGATCAACAACTTTGTAGTTACTCCACAATACTAACCTAAATGACAGAGTGAAAAGAAGGAAGCCTGTACAGAATAAAAAAGATTCCAAAACATGCATCCTGTTTGCGATAAGGCACTAAAGTAAAACTGCAAAAAATGTGGCAAAGAAATTAACTTTGTCCTGAATACAAAGTGTTATGTTTGAGGAAAATCCAATACAACAACATATTACTGCGTATCACTCTTCATATTTTCAAGCATGGTGATTATGGGTATTGCTTGTCATTGGCAAGGACAAAGGAGTTTTTTGGGACAAAATAAATGGAATAGAGCTGAGCACAGGCAAAATGCTTGAGGAAAACCTGGTTTGGTCTGCTTTCCAACAGATTTTGAGAGTTTTATAGACACTGAATGGGCATCACCCTTCCATCACGGTTAAGTATAACCTACAACCCCAAAACATATAATTTATTGACACAGAGGTATTCTTGATGCTGGGGAAAGATAGGAGAAATCTCTTGGGGACGAACGTATATTTTAAGCCTACTGACACACACACACCTTGTTCCAGAAGACTAGTTATCACCCTAAACACACGTACAGGGAGGGATCTGATAAAGTTTCAATTGATAAGATTCAACAGAATATGTACAAGAGCAGAGGATGTTGAAGTAGCAACACAGATACTCTTCAAAGCACTCAGACCAAGAGTTTGCACCAAGAGATTTCTCCGCTCGGTAAAGGTGGAGGTGCGCAGAGACCTCCCGTCATGGGGAACTTCCTAGCCAGGCCGATACTGTCACGATCGCTGACAGATGAAGCGGACCAAGGCGCAGCGTGATAAGCGTACATACTTTATTTACCGTATGGCACACGAAACAAAACAATAAACAAACGATACGTGAAGTCCTAGGTTACAACACAAAACCTTACGGAACAAGATCCCACAAAACGAACATGCCAAAAGGCTGCCTAAGTATGGACCCCAATCAGAGACAACGAGCTACAGCTGCCTCTGATTGGGAACCACCCTGGCCAACATAGATCTAAACGATCTAGAACAAAACATAGAAAATGTAACAGAAATTCCACACCCTGGCTCAACATTTAATAGTCCCCAGAGCCAGGGCGTGACAGATACGTCATACTGTTTGTTACTGCCTTTTCCGCACGTTCGATGAAGTTTAACTCTATAGTCAAGAGACACTTCCAGGAGACACAGAATATTGTTCAACCGTTAGAAGATTTTAAATTTACACTGCATGACTGAAAGTATGTGGACACCTGCTCGTCAAATATCTCATTCCAAAATCATGGGCATTAATATGGAGTTGGTCCCACCTTTGCTGCTATAACAGCCTCCACTCTTCTGGGAAGGCTTTCCACTAGGTGTTAGAACATTGCTGCGGGGACTTGCTTCCATTCAGCCACAAGAGCATTAGTGAGGTCGGGCACTAGTGTTGGGTGATTAGGCCTGGCTCGCAGTCGGCGTTCCAATTCTTCCCAAAGGTGTTCGATGGGGTTGAGGTCAGGGTTCTGTGTAGGCCAGTCAAGTTCTTCCACACCGATCTCGACAAACCATTTCTATATGGACCTCGCTTTGTGCACAGGGGCATTGTCATGCTGAAACAGGAAAGGGCCTTCCCCAAACTGTTGCCACAAAGTTGGAAGCACATAATATTCTCTGTCGAGGGAAGGGGGCTAAAGGGGGATTTTGCCAAATAAGGAGAAAGTGGGAGGAGGGGACAGTGAGCAAGAACACACCCCAAATGTAAACAATGCATAACTAAGTAGCCATATGCTATGTTGTTCTTACACAGTCCTAGGAACTGTTAAATACAAAAGAAAGGTGAAGGGCTGCAGGTCTGGGGGTGGCTGGTAGTGGAGCGGCCTGGCTGCAGGGAGAGGCTGGGCAGCAACACACGGGGCATGGGCGAGCACCAAACCATGCTCCAAGATGGGTCCTCTCCCTCTCCTTCTGGCACCGAGAGTACCTGTCACACGCAGACAAGGCATGCAGGAAAAACATTGTCAGTCAAGTATGTTGTCATTATAATCATGATAATAAATCTCAACACAACTTGGACCATATTGTTAATGTATTATAATCTTACCATTGCGAGATGGTCCTCAGGTTCAGCTCAAAGAGCTGAATGTTGATCTGGGCCATCAGCCTCGGGCTATCCAGCACTGCCTCTCTGATGGACACGTAGTCCGCCAAGATGAGTGCCCACCTGCTCCTCTTGGTGCTGGCAGACTGCGTGCCACTAGGATGGAGCCGACAGAGCTGGCTGCCAATGGCGACTGGTGCCTGGCCAAGTTGCAGGGCCCGAGTTCAGTCCGAGGAAGCAACTTAAAGACAAAGAATAAATCAAAGAATAAAGGTTGGTATGTGCAGTGGATGACAAAATAAAAATTAGATCATAAAATGAGATACCGTTGGAGATTGTCCTTTCTAGGCATGATGGACATCTTCCCCTTCGTTGCCTTGAACTGCCCGCCTCCTGAAATCCCTCGTCCTCCAAGGGTCCCTCGGTGGCGTCGGCCTCATCCGGAGTGTCAGGGTCCAAGCTGATGACCTGCAGCACTTTGTTGGTCTGGGCTTACAGGTACTCAACACCAATGAGTTCCCCTGCAATGTAGTGGGAGAGCACACAAAGCTTAATGACATAAAAACGCATCACACGTTTTACACAAACCTATGACATGATTAACGTACCTGTGTACACGCAAGGCTTTGTGAAGTCCTCAACCTGACCTGAGCCATGTACCCTTTGGCTGAGCTGGTTGAGGGAGTGCTGCAGGTGGCCACTGTAGCAGAGCAGAGGCTGCTTCTGTCCCTCCACTGCCGCTGAGGCGCGGTTCTCGTTCCACCTCGCCAGTCCATCCAGGAGGAAGGCCTGGAAATGCATTCCATTGGCACTGGTGCCTAAGAGTAGAATGACGGGTGATGAGAAGGTGAACACAACTCACTTTAGTGTCAATGATTTTACTGGTAACATTTCAAAATTATAGTTCTATAGTTGTAATTACCTTGGATGAACCGGTTGAGGTGGAGGTGGTACGACTCCAGTGATGTGGAGCCGCGTGCGCAGCGATACACCGGCAGCTTCACTCCGCCCTTGGTGATTGGCTTGCCGGTGTCTGTGTACAGCTGTACACTGAGAGGGTCTTGGATGCAGTGACAACAGCTGCTGCATGAAGGCCCAATACAGCTGGTGGCTTTTGGTGGTGACACCTGCTGTGGACCGCCGCAGCAGATGTCAGATGTCAAGATGAACCACTAGCTGGTCCCATTCAGGAAACATGGCAGCTGTCTTGGATCCGCCGAAGCTGGAGCAACAGTCCCGGTCCACGTACATGAGCTGGGGGGGGTACCCCAGCGAGTCGGTACCGCTTCATAAGGCCGGCCGCCATGGCGTGCCGGCGAGCTTCTTGGTCACCTGAAAAGAGAGAGAGAGAGAGAGAGAGAGAGAGAGAGAGAAAGAGGGTCAGTGGGATGCAGAGGGATGAAATGATGGTATACTTTCAAAAGTCCATCTTTAAGATGGACCTGAAGACAGAGGTGACCCTGGCCTTCACCTCGTCAAGCCGCGACAGCACATTCATGCTGTACACTGTCCCAGACGGGTGAGGGCACCACCGGCATTTCTGGTAGTGGTGGGAACTGTGGCCGGATGGTGCCCGAGGCCAGGAAGTGCTCGCACTCGCCGAGGTACTGTATGGACCGCCGCATCCAGGCTTCGCTGTGGCCCTCACACAGCTTGTTGTATAGCTGATTGGTGCTGTTCCCCAAAGCACGCTCCCTCAGCATTCCCACAACTGCCAGGTCACAGGAACGCCTGGAGAGAGGGGCAGTGAGAAAAGGGTGAGGGACATTTAGTGTACTCAACTGTACTACTACTACTACTACAAAGACGAAGAATAAAAACAACAACTACTATTCATTCTAACTGTGGAAATAATAAAATACAGCAGTAAAAATAAAAATATGCATTTCAACACTTACCTATAGATCAGATTTGCTGGAAACTAGTAGCGATGCGCAGGGTCCAGCTGACCCAGGACGTCCTGCGACCAGCCCGCCACCTTCTTCTTACACCGAGGGCAGTCCAGGTACTCAGTGGCTATGAGATACCAACCCTTGATGTCCAAGTCCCTCCGGATAGTCTTGTACAGCCCAGCCTTGGTGAGGGTGGTGTTACACCCAGGCTGGGTGCATGTCAGCTTGAATGCCCACATACGAACGGACATCCAGAGGAACAGCGGATATGCAAAGAAGTGGTCGGATGATGCCGGTTGCTGATTGTAGACCGGCAGGGGTTGGGGAGGGTACCACCACGGACGCAAGTCTGGGATGAATTGGGACCTCCCCGACCTGCTCCTGGTAAACAGCGTCCGGCCAATCCACCGCTGCTGCTCCTTGTTGAGAGTTTCCCGCCAGCTCTCTAGAGAGGAGTTAGAGAAAGAGAGAGTTAAAACTACTATAAATGGAAGATACATTTTCCAGCGTGACCCAATACAAATATCCAATTACCTTTCGTAAGATTTTCGATATTTTTTTATTTTATTCACCTCAGCACTTTCTTGGGCAGGCCTTGGAGGCAGGAAGGACAGCCAGGGCACATCCTCCTCTTCGCCCCACCAGGGCAAGGACAGAAGCCTGGGATGGATTCAGGGGGTCCAGGGCGGCACGTGATGGGTCATCAGCCGGACGGGAGGCAGGAGGCAGTGGTGGCGGGACCTGTACGTTCAAGGTCCTAAACGATATTATAACCGCGATCGATAATAGACAGTACTGTGCAGCCGTCTTCATCGACCTGGCCAAGGCTTTCGACTCTGTCAACCACCGCATTCTTATTGGCAGACTAAATAGCCTTGGTTTCTCAAATGACAAATCGGAGGGCCTGTTGTCTGGACCTATGGCAGTCTCTATGGGGGTGCCACAGGGTTCAATTCTTGGGCTGACTCTTTTCTCCGTGTATATCAATGATGTCGCTCTTGCTGCTGGTGACTCTCAGATCCACCTCTACGCAGACGACACCATTTTGTATACATCTGGCCCATCATTGGACACTGTGTTAACAAACCTCCAAACGAGCTTCAATGCCATACAACACTCCTTCAGTAGCCTCCAACTGCTCTTAAACACTAGTAAAACGAAATGCATGTTCTTCAATCGAACGCTGCTGGCACCCGCCCACCCGATTAGAATCACTACTCTCGACGGGTCTGACCTAGAGTATGTGGACAACTACAAATACCTAGGTGTCTGGTTAGACTGTATACTCTCCTTCCAGATTCACATTAAGAATCTCCAATCCAAAGTTAAATCCAGAATCGGCTTCCTATTTCGCAACAAAGCCTCCTTCACTCATGCTGCCAAACATGCCCTCGTAAAACTGACTATCCTACCGATCCTTGACTTCAGCGATGTCATTTACAAAATAGCCTCCAACACTCTACTCAGCAAATTGGATGTAGTCTATCACAGTGCCATCCGTTTTGTCTCCAAAGCCCCATACACTACCCACCACTGTGACCTGTACGCTCTTGTTGGCTGGTCCTCATTACATGTTCGTCCATCTATAAATCACTGCTAGGCAAATCCCCGCCTTATCTTAGCTCATTGGTCACCATAGCAACACCCACCCGTAGTATGTGCTCCAGCAGGTACAGTGGGGAAAAAAAGTATTTAGTCAGCCACCAATTGTGCAAGTTCTCCCACTTAAAAAGATGAGAGAGGCCTGTAATTTTCATCATAGGTACATGTCAACTATGACAGACAAAATGAGAAAAAAAAATCCAGAAAATCACATTGTAGGATTTTTTATGAATTTATTTGCAAATTATGGTGGAAAATAAGTATTTGGTCACTAACAAAAGTTTCCCAATACTTTGTTATATACCCCTTGTTGGCAATGACACAGGTCAAACGTTTTCCGTAAGTCTTCACAAGGTTTTCACACACTGGTGCTGGTATTTTGGCCCATTCCTCCATGCAGATCTCCTCTAGAGCAGTGATGTTTTGGGGCTGTCGCTGGGCAACACGGACTTTCAACTCCCTCCAAAGATTTTCTATGGGGTTGAGATCTGGAGACTGGCTAGGCCACTCCAGGACCTTGAAATGCTTCTTACGAAGCCACTCCTTCGTTGCCCGGGAGGTGTGTTTGGGATCATTGTCATGCTAAAAGACCCAGCCACGTTTCATCTTCAATGCCCTTGCTGATGGAAGGAGGTTTTCACTCAAAATCTCACGATACATGGCCCCATTCATTCTTTCCTTTACACGGATCAGTCGTCCTGGTCCCTTTGCAGAAAAACAGCCCCAAAGCATGAAGATTCCACCCCCATGCTTCACAGTAGGTATGGTGTTCTTTGGATGCAACTCAGCATTCTTTGTCCTCCAAACACGATGAGTTGAGTTTTTACCAAAAAGTTCTATTTTGGTTTCATCTGACCATATGACATTCTCCCAAACTTCAGACGGGCCTGGACATGTACTGGCTTAAGCAGGGGGACACGTCTGGCAATGCAGGATTTGAGTCCCTGGCGGAGTAGTGTGTTACTGATGGTAGGCTTTGTTACTTTGGTCCCAGCTCTCTGCAGGTCATTCACTAGGTCCCCCCGTGTGGTTCTGGGATTTTTGCTCACCGTTCTTGTGATCATTTTGACCCCACGGGGTGAGATCTTGCGTGGAGCCCCAGATCGAGGGAGATTATCAGTGGTCTTGTATGTCTTCCATTTCCTAATAATTGCTCCCACAGTTGATTTCTTCAAACCAAGCTGCTTACCTATTGCAGATTCAGTCTTCCCAGCCTGGTGCAGGTCTACAATTTTGTTTCTGGTGTCCTTTGACAGCTCTTTGGTCTTGACCATAGTGGAGTTTGGAGTGTGACTTTTTGAGGTTGTGGACAGGTGTCTTTTATACTGATAACAAGTTCAAACAGGTGCCATTAATACAGGTAACGAGTGGAGGACAGAGGAGCCTCTTAAAGAAGAAGTTACAGGTCTGTGAGAGCCAGAAATCTTGCTTTTTTGTAAGTGACCAAATACTTATTTTCCACCATAATTTGCAAATAAATTCATTAAAAATCCTACAATGTGATTTTCTGGATTTTTTTTTCTCAATTTGTCTGTCATAGTTGACGTGTACCTATGATGAAAATGACAGGCCTCTCTCATCTTTTTAAGTGGGAGAACTTGCACAATTGGTGGCTGACTAAATACTTTTTTTCCCCACTGTATATCTCACTGGTCATCCCCAAAGCCAATACCTCCTTTGGCCGCCATTCCTTCCAGTTCTCTGCTGCCAATGACTGGAACGAATTGCAAACATCTCTGAAGCTGGAGACTCTTATCTCCCTCACTAACTTTAAGCATCAGTTGTCAGAGCACCTTACCGATCACTGCACCTGTACACAGCCCATCTGAAATTAGCCCACCCAACTACCTCATCCCTATATTGTTATTTATTTTGCTCTTTTGCACCCCAGTATCTCTATTTGCACATAATCTCTTGCACATCTAGCATTCCAGTGTTAATACTAATCGTAATTATTTTGCACTATAGCCTATTTATTGCCTTACCTCCATAACTTGCTACATTTGCACACACTGTATATATATTTTCTGTTGTATTTTTTGACTTTATGTTTTTTTACCCCATATGTAACTCTGTGTTGTTGTTTTTAATCGCACTGCTTTGCTTTATCTTGGCCAGGTCGCAGTTGTAAATGAGAACTTGTTCTCAACTGGCTTACCTGGTTAAATAAAGGTGAAATAAAAATAAATAAAATAAAAATAATACATAAATCAGCAAAAAGTGATGATTGTGCTGCCCAAGGATGTGATCAGGACAACAGAATCAGTTAAAGCAATATATTGATTTACGGTTAGGGAATTGAAACAAGTTAAGCTCAGGTTGATGTAAGAAAAGCAGGAAACAATTTGTTACAATGTTGTCGGAATCTAATCTATGTTATAGATTTTAAAAAATAACATGCCACATTTTTTCACAATGTGAGAGTAACATCATGAAAATACTAAGTAACAACTGCAAATAATATTAGTATTAAAGTTGGAAAAGAATGGAGAGTGATACCAAGTGTCAACTACAAATAATATGAGTACCATGACAGGAAATCTACAGCCAAGCGTCAGCTTGAATGGGTTACAGCTACAGTACAAAGCATTCATACAAATACATTGATATGGAGTTTCTCACCCAAACCTACCTTACCCAAAGTACCGTCCTTTGTCTGATGAATATTACAAAGACAAAAAAAGGTTACATTACATAAAAGGTTATGTCAGTCAGAATCCAAAACTTGATTAAAAAAATATTAGTATTGCAGTAATTAACTTACACTTTTCAACTTCTATGGCAATAACGACCAGCTCTGCATCTGAGGTCTCTGCGGGTTGCAGAGCTGGTCGCAGAGCTGTTCAGGAAGCAGACAGCCCTTTACAACACAGAACAGAGTATGAGATAAATGGTTGTCAAAAAAGATTGAAATCTCATTACAATGCTCATTACAATGCTCCAGTGTGTAGACACTTACTTGGCACTGCAGTCTTCGGGGCCAAGATCTTCTTCACCGTCGACTGCAGTTTGCCTGGGGGCACCGAATGCTGCCCCAAAAACGCTGCGACCGCTGGACCAAGTGTCCTTTAATAACAAACAAAACAGAGACAACAAGCACCGTTATACTCTATAAAAATCAAATAACTGGTTGTTTTTATCATTACTGATACCACATGTAATAGTATACCTGGCAGGGTCTTTAAGGCTGTTGGGGGAGGAGGGGGTGAGACTGCCTCCTGGTCGTGGCGCTTAGTGTAATTCAGGGCAGCTTCCATGGGGCCCCAGGATTCTGGGCCGTTTGCTTCCTCAGCCAGTTGACGTAACTGAGGAAAGAAATGTATTCATTTTATTTCAGTGTCATACACCATTTGGTTCCCAGCCCATATGGGCTTAGAAGACACTATTAACAACATTGATTTATAGGATACTATTTGTCAAGTACTTGTGTTACAAAACACAAAATAGTTATTCAAACCAATATGACACTATTCAAATGACTGATTTGGAAAAAAATTAACAAATGTCACCCAATCTTGTCAGGTCCTGCAGCGTCTCCCCCCTATATCTATGGAAGCCAACAAGGGCCCTCCTGTCCAGGCTTGGAGGCCCGGATTCTGGAGTCCACGAACGCCATGCGGAACCTGATTTCCTCCACGACATCAGGGTAGGCATTCGCATAGCGGGCCAAGGCATCCTTGTAGGCCATAATGGGTACTTGGGAGACGCTGCACTCTTGCTCCTTCTCGTGGCTAGCCACCAGTCCCACAACCCAGCCCACGTCATTCTCCAAGAGCCACTTGAAGGTCTGACCCCGGTACATGCCGAACTGAACCGTGCACCGGCTCAGAACAAGCATCTCTGTACCGGGGCCGCCACCCTCGGAGATGACGAGGGTCCGGGCCTCTGCCTCCACCTCTTGGACCTCACAGGTTCCCCCCCAGCCTGGCCGGGCTTGGCCTTGATGGCCACTGCCTCAGGCATGGCATTCATCACAAGGTCCTTTCCCCTGCGCCTGAATGTTGGATGTTCCATCTAAAAAAGGGGCAGAGATGAATGACTAGTTTTAGTCATGTAGCTATATGGCAAAGAATGCTGATATGACAGATACAGGAAGGGAGTGTCACATAGAAGGGGTTTCATCTGTACAAAGCACATTGCATATTTATGGATGCATGCATGTAAAGTTATGTAGCATTCAATGATTGTCAGATCTAAATGGCCAAATAGTAAGATTAACACATTGCATATCTTCCATTATTGTAAAGTATTCATGCATGCAGAATATCAAGGGAATTGAATAGCCTACCTAGCATTGCAATACATTGCAGATCCATATGCATGTCTAGATTGAAATGCAAGGCAAATATCACGATTTTCACACCCTTAAACTAACTAACATGGGCTCCCGAGTGGCGCAGCGGTCTAAGGCACTGAATCTCAGTGCTTGAGGCGTCACTATAGACCCCCTGGTTCAATTCCAGGCTGTATCACAACCGGCCGTGATTGGGAGTCCCATAGGGCGGTGCACTATTGGCCCAGCGTCATCTGGGTTTGGCTGGTGTAGGCCGTCATTGTAAATAAGAATTTGTTCTTAACTGACATGCCTAGTTAAATAAAAAAATAACATAATACATGTATTGGCTAATACATGACTGATACTGTTACATACATGCTGAATAAAGTTGTGTTTCAGTTCCAGTGCCATACACTGGAACTGAAAATAAACTACTGTAGCATGCTAATGTTATCACAACTTCACAGACGTCTTAAACATTTACATTTACGTCATTTAGCAGACGCTCTTATCCAGAGCGACTTACAAATTGGTGCATTCACCCTATAGCCAGTGGGATAACCACTTTACACATTTTTTAAATAATCATTTTTTTTTGGGGGGTAGAAGGATTACTTTATCCTATCCCAGGTATTCCTTAAAGAGGTGGGGTTTCAAATGTCTCCGGAAGGTGGTGAGTGACTCCGCTGTCCTGGCGTCGTGAGGGAGCTTGTTCCACCATTGGGGTGCCAGAGCAGCGAACAGTTTTGACTGGGCTGAGCGGGAACTGTGCTTCCGCAGAGGTAGGGGGGCCAGCAGGCCAGAGTTGGATGAACGCAATGCCCTTGTTTGGGTGTAGGGACTGATCAGAGCCTGAAGGTACGGAGGTGCCGTTCCCCTCACAGCTCCATAGGCAAGCACCATGGTCTTGTAACAGATGCGAGCTTCAACTGGAAGCCAGTGGAGTGTGCGGAGGAGCGGGGTGACGTGAGAGAACTTGGGAAGGTTGAACACCAGACGGGCTGCGGCATTCTGGATGAGTTGTAGGGGTTTAATGGCATAGGCAGGGAGCCCAGCCAACAGCGAGTTGCAGTAATCCAGACGGGGAGATGACAAGTGCCTGGATTAGGACCTGTGCCGCTTCCTGTGTAAGGCAGGGTCGTACTCTCCGAATGTTGTAGAGCATGAACCTACAGGATCGGGTCACCGCCTTGATGTTAGCGGAGAACGACAGGGTGTTGTCCAGGGTCACGCCAAGGCTCTTCGCACTCTGGGAGGAGGACACAACGGAGTTGTCAGCCGTGATGGCGAGATCATGGAATGGGCAGTCCTTCCCCGGGAGGAAGAGCAGCTCCGTCTTGCCAAGGTTCAGCTTGAGGGGGTGATCCGTCATCCATACTGATATGTCTGCCAGACATGCAGAGATGCGATTCACCACCTGGTTATCAGAAGGGGGAAAGGAGAAGATTAGTTGTGTATCGTCAGCGTAGCAATGATCCATGTGAGGATATGACAGAGCCAAGTGACTTGGTGTATAGCGAGAATAGGAGAGGGCCTAGAACTGAGCCCTGGGGGACACCAGTGGTGAGAGCACGTGGTGCGGAGATAGCTTCTCGCTACGCCACTTGGTAGGAGCGACCGGTCAGGTAGGACGCAATCCAAGAGTGAGTCGCGCCGGAGATGCCCAGCTCGGAGAGGGTGGAGAGGAGGATCTGATGGTTCACAGTATCAAAGGCAGCAGACAGGTCTAGAAGGACAAGAGCAGAGGAGAGAGAGTTAGCTTTAGCAGTGCGGAGAGCCTCCGTGACACAGAGAAGAGCAGTCTCAGTTGAATGACCAGTCCTGAAACCTGACTGGTTTGGATCAAGAAGGTAATTCTGAGAGAGATAGCAAGAGAGTTGGCTAAAGACGGCACGCTCAATAGTTTTGGAAAGAAAAGAAAGAAGGGATACTGGTCTGTAGTTGTTGACATCAGAGGGATCGAGTGTTGGTTTTTTGAGAAGGGGTGCAACTCTCGCTCTCTTGAAGACGGAAGGGACATAGCCAGCGGTCAAGGATGAGTTGATCAGCGAGGTGAGGTAGGGGAGAAGGTCACCGGAGATGGTCTGGAGAAGAGAGGAGGGGATAGGGTCAAGCGGGCAGGTTGTTGGGCGGCCTGCAGTCACAAGTCGCAAGATTTTATCTGGAGAGAGAGGGGAGAAAGAAGTCAAAGCATAGGGTAGGGCAGTGTGAGCAGGACCAGCAGTGTCATTTGACTTAACAAACGAGGATCGGATGTCGTCAACCTTCTTTTCAAAGTGGTTGACGAAGTCATCCACAGAGAGGGAGGGGGGGAGGAGGATTCAGCAGGGAGGAGAATGTGGCAAAGAGCTTCCTAGGGTTAGAGGCAGATGCTTGGAATTTAGAGTGGTAGAAAGTGGCCTTAGCAGCAGAAACAGACGAAGAAAATGTAGAGAGGAGGGAGTGAAAAGATGCCAGGTCCGCAGGGAGTCTAGTTTTCTTCCATTTCCGCTCAGCTGCCCGGAGCTCTGTTCTGTGAGCTTGCAATGAGTCATCAAGCCACGGAGCTGGAGGGGAGGACCGAGCCGGCCGGGAGGATAGGGGACATAGAGAGTCAAAGGATGCAGAAAGGGAGGAGAGGAGGGTTGAGGAGGCAGAATCAGGAGATTGGAGGGAGAAGGATTGAGCAGAGGGAAGAGATGATAGGATGGAAGAGGAGAGAGTAGCGGGAGAGAGAGAGCGAAGGTTGCGGTGGCGCATTACCATCTGTGTAGGGGCAGAGTGAGTAGTGTTGGAGGAGAGCGAGAGAGAAAAGGATACAAAGTAGTGGTCGGAGACATGGAGGGGAGTTGCAGTGAGATTAGTAGAAGAACAGCATCTAGTAAAGATGAGGTCAAGCGTATTGCCTGCCTTGTGAGTAGGGGGGACGGTGAGAGGGTGAGGTCAAAAGAGGAGAGGAGTGGAAAGAAGGAGGCAGAGAGAAATGAGTCAAATGTAGACGTAGGGAGGTTGAAATCCCCCAAAACTGTGAGGGGTGAGCCATCCTCAGGAAAGGAACTTATCAAGGCGTCAAGCTCATTGATGAACTCTCCAAGGGAACCTGGAGGGCGATAGATGACAAGGATATTAAGCTTAAATGGGCTAGTGACTGTGACAGCATGGAATTCAAATGAGGAGATAGACAGATGGGTTAGGGGAAAAATTGAGAATGTCCACTTGGGAGAGATGAGGATTCCTGTGCCACCACCCCGCTGACCAGATGCTCTCGGGGTATGCGAGAACACATGGCCAGACGAGGAGAGAGCAGTAGGAGTAGCAGTGTTTTCAGTGGTAGTCCATGTTTCCGTCAGTTATGTTGAGTTTCTAGGGTATCAGGTAATTCATGATAAAATAAGACATTTAACACTTATATGGAGAGTTCATTCAAATATTTAATAGGTACCGTGGTTCGTATAACAAAAAGCCTGTGCTTCGCCTCTTACCATTCGAACTAACTGAATAAAGAAAACCTCTCAGTTTATATACCTCATGTGACATGTTTCTTGAACAACATCTGTGATGGTATTACCCTGTACCCAAGTCAGTAGATCATATCTATCAATCGTTTTAAAGATAAACCACCAATAAGCTCCCTTGACATAATGGATCCTTGTTATTCAGACTGTGCGGTGCCCAGAATCACTTATCAACTACATTTAAAATGGTTCCCACCACACTATGAAATGACATCATAACATATACCATACAACAAAGCACAAATTTAAGTGATAAAAGAGCTACGAATGTAAAAAAGATTATTGTAAAAAAAAAGTGCTAGCTGATTCCACGGGTAGCTACCCCGATGCCAAATCCAATGCCACGTGCACCATAGGTAGATAACACCAGAGATCGCACTGTATAATATGTTTACAATTTAACTTTTTCATTCTTATAGCTTCACAAAATCAGCAATAACATTACAATTGTTTTCATGCAAATGTATAAAAGACACTTACTCTGTAACTCTCTCTCCGTGTCGTCATATCCCGTAAACAATTAATGATCCAATATGCAGAAAGTGTCATGACCACGTTTTTTTTTTTTTTTTTTAATTAGTTGGGGCCGGGGCTAAAGTCAAAGGGCGAATATGATGGACCACACGTCAAACGGGCAATGGTGGTTGGATACAGTTAATTGAGACTGTCTCGCATTCCCATTGGTGGCTTTTAGTAGCTTTTTGATAATTGAGACTGGCTAGACATCGGATTGGCCGACAGTGTTGTCAGTCATTACAGTTAGTTGAGACAATTGAGACAATTGAGACAGAGAAGAATGCGCAAGGTTAACACGAAAATTCGTGAAGCGTTCCTTATTTTGAGCCCTTTTGCCCCCCCCCAAAATACCCTTACATTTTGTGGAGCAAGACAATGTTGCAGTCTTTGTCCAACTTTATTAAATATATACAAATTAATTGGGGAGCGAGACAAGGTTGCAGTCTGAGTCCAACTTTATTCAATATTTACAATTGAATTGGGGGGTGAGACAGGGTTGCAGTCTGAGTACAGCTGTATTCAACATAACAAACGTGAATGTCACAACATTTTAAACAGACATAAAAGTAGAGTGAAAAACATCTCCAAATCCAAACACATTCCTACTTTGTGTTTTTGGTAACTCTGTGTATGGTGTATTTTTGTGAGGTGTTGGGGATTGTTTAAACTCCACTGATGTACTGTGTGTGAGTATACTTGTATTTATTTTGACTGAGGATGTCTGTGTGTGTCTTTTCTCTATTTGTTTACTGATTTCTCTCTCCATTCTCTACTGCTGTCTCCTCTCTCTACTAGGCTACTGTGTCCTTTCTAGTTGTCTTCCTCCTCTACTACTATGTTTCTCTCTCTACTACTGTCTCTCTCGCTCTCATTCTCTCTCTACTGATTGGGGAGTTAGTTTTAAGTATCTTTGGCCAGGCCATGTTGCAGAGAGCGGGGGAAGGGTGGGAAGTGGTCAGGGCAGGGGAACAAAGACCTGGGGAGGAGCAACAAAAAGCAGAAGGGGAGGGGTTAGAGACCAAGAGCCCTGAATCATAAAAGGTGTTGTTTTTAAACTACATTTCAGTGTAAGATCACTCAAGTTCTACATCTATAAATATAGTTTAAATATCACAAATAAGCTGCTTTTCATTTATTCATAACTTGTTTTCTTCCCAACATTAAAACAAATTGTACATTTTCTCAACGTTACAGTATTTTTAACGTAGGTTACTCAACATTTACTACTAAGTCTGTGCACAAGGACGTATTATGAATGCAGCCGTAGAGCATTTTTGTAGTGTGACGGGTTTCGGTGAGTGTGTTGGTGGGTTTTGTGCGATGGCTTTTGTTCTACCCTATCAACGACCAAGACAGGACATTGTATTCACATATCTCCTGGCATGAGTTGCAACTCTCATATTCAGAGGCTAGAACATTCAAACACACAAGGGGGGTAACTATTTCTGTGGTTTGCGCGAACTTTTTTACAAAAGTGCAGATTGATTTGTGCTTGCCCAAAAGATTATCTTTCTCTGAGAGTGCCAAATCCTTCAACTATCACCTTCAATAGCTCAGTTGGTAGAGCAAAAGGACTGTCGGTGAAATTGAAAGAATCCTGAGGTCACTGGCTCAAAGCGGGGTAACAATTTCTTTCGGCATTGCTTTTTAACTGACACCTTCGATAGCTCAGTTGGTAGAGCGGAGGACTGTAGGTGAAATTGCAGCAATCCTTAGGTCGCTGGTTCAAATCCGGCTCGAAGGAGGGTAGCTTTTCCTGTGGTTTGCGCCAACTTTTTTACGAAAGTGCAGATTGATTTGTGCTTGCCCAAAAGATTATGTTTCTCTGAGAGTGCCAAATCCTTCAACTGTCACCTTCGATAGCTCAGTTGGTAGAGCAAAAGGACTGTAGGTGAAATTGCAAGAATCCTGAGGTCACTGGCTCAAATGGGGGTAAGAATTTCTGTAGCTTGTGCCAACTTTTTAGACATATGAGATGTTTGTGTTGTGTTTTCCCAAAAGTGTTACATTCCCTGACCGGGAATCGAACCCGGGCCGCGGCGGTGAGAGCGCCGAATCCTAACCACTAGACCACCAGGGACAGGTCTGAAACCCAACTCCATGAAGGGGCTAAACAACATTAATTTCCCTCTGCTCTCTTTTTCACTATCTCCATATGCAACTACTTTCCAGCTGAGGGGATGTAGCTCAGTGGTACAGCGCATGCTTTGCATGTATGAGGCCCTGAGTTCAATCCCCAGCATCTCCATGGATCAGCCAATCTCTGCATGTCAAGCTATAAAAGGGCAGCTGTGATTCAGCATCACTTCTGACCCTCCATATTGAATGTAAGGGATCGGCATTGCTTTTTAACTGTCACCTTCGATAGCTCAGTTGGTAGAGCGGAGGACTGTAGGTGAAATTGCAGCAATCCTTAGGTCGCTGGTTCGAATCCGGCTCGAAGGAGGGTAGCTTTTCCTGTGGTTTGCGGCAACTTTTTTACGAAAGTGCTGATTGATTTGTGCTTGCCCAAAAGATTATGTTTCTCTGAGAGTGCCAAATCCTTCAACTGTCACCTTCGATAGCTCAGTTGGTAGAGCAAAAGGACTGTAGGTGAAATTGCAAGAATCCTGAGGTCACTGGCTCAAAGGGGGGTAAGAATTTCTGTGGCTTGTGCCAACTTTTTAGACATATGAGATGTTTGCTTTTTAACTGTCACCTTCGATAGCTCAGTTGGTAGAGCGGAGGACTGTAGGTGAAATTGCAGCAATCCTTAGGTCGCTGGTTCAAATCCGGCTTGAAGGAGGGTAGCTTTTCCTGTGGTTTGCGCCAACTTTTTTACG